>NC_061110.1:78136605-78161605 GCF_015104395.2 Macrobrachium nipponense | reverse complement strand
AATGTGGTCCAAGATACGAAAACCTCATGATACGAAGGGCGCCTCGGAACGGTCGTTTAATTTCGTATCTCGAGGTAACTACTGTGTATGTATATATATATACATATATATATAGGGGATATATATATATATATATATAGTATATATATATATATATAAATATATATATAATATATATATATATATTATATATATATCAATTCAAGCTACAAATGTCCTTAATATCTAAATTCACTTTACCTCCCAAATGATATATTTTCATATATGTACCGAAGGGGAATTTTTTAGTTGATAATAATTTCGTCCCCCCATGGGATCGAACCACCGTCCAAGTGGACATGAACGAAACCAGGACAGTCAGTGACGCTATCCAATCAGCCAACAGAGACGCTATAAGTTCATATCGATTCTGACCTTACAAATCACCCTCGATCTCGGTGCTTTTGTAATTGAATCGATATGGAACCCCGTCTACCATGTTAGCCAATTCGAGCGTTTGACAGCACGTAGCCTTTTGTTATGAATAATTATCACATCGAACCGTGATCCATTTATATATCAATTCAAGCTACAAATGTCCTTTAATATCTAAATTCACTTTACCTCCCAAATGAAATATTTTCATATATGTACCGAAGGGGAATTTTTTAGTTGATAATAATTTCGTCCCCCCATGGGATCGAACCACCGTCCAAGTGGACGGGGACGAAATCAGGACAGTCAGTGACGCTATCCAATCAGCCAACAGAGACGCTATAAGTTCATATCGATTCTGACCTTAAAACAAAATCACCCTCGATCTCGGTGCTTCGTAAATTAGAATCGATATGGAACCCCGTCTACCATGTTAGCCAATTCGAGCGTTTGACAGCACGTAGCCTTTTGTTATGAATAATTATCACATCGAACCGTGATCCATTTATATATCAATTCAAGCTACAAATGTCCTTTAATATCTAAATTCACTTTATCTCCCAAATGATATATTTTCATATATGTACCGAAGGGGAATTTTTTAGTTGATAATTATTTCGTCCCCCCATGGGATCGAACCACCGTCCAAGTGGTTCGATGTGATAATTATTCATAACAAAAGGCTACGTGATGTCAAACGCTCGAATTGGCTAACATGGTAGACGGGGTTCCATATCGATTCTAATTACGAAAGCACCGAGATCGAGGGTGATTTGTAAGGTCATAATCGATATGAACTTATAGCGTCTCTGTTGGCTGATTGGATAGCGTCACTGACTGTCCTGATTTCGTCCCCGTCCACTTGGTCAGGTATAAGCATTTTTAGAGGGTTGTTAAGTATTTGCAGATTTTAGCTATTTGTGGGAGGTTTGTGGTCCCTGTCCCCCATGAATCCTGGGGGTCAGCTATATTCTGTTTATATATTTTATAATTCTAAACATCTATGGAGAGATGGGTTTTAGGAGCTGTCATCCTCTTTTATGAGTTCTTAATATCTTTACTGACAGTACTCAAACTCTCCCAGTTTAACTGGGTCTGGAACTAGTTTTTGATGAGCCATTAATTCATTTAGTTTTCGAACACTTAGACTGGGAATTATGATGAGGATAAAAAAGGGATTTTGACGAAGGAAAAATCTATTTCTGGGTGATTGGCTCGTGTCGCCCTATGAAAGGATCCTTAATATCATTCTTTCTAGGTAAAATTAACCTAAAATTACCAGAGAAAAACAAAATTAAGAAAATGTCAGTAAAACTGACTCGCTCACTCTTAAAAAGAAGTGTCGGTATGATAATAGGGGCGAGTGTGGAACACTACCACGAGACAATCACCAATTAGAACTTCCAATCAGAATCCCCCCAAGAGAGAGCTGATACCAACGGGCGATGCAGCCGCTACTACTACTACTAGAGGACGCCACGGACAGCAGCGCCCCTAGCGGACATCCTTAATCTAAAAACATCTAAAAACATCTGTCCTGCAAGGGGGGGTGGGGAAACAAACCATAAAGGGGGGGATTTCATAGTGCGACACGAGCCAATCACCCAGAAATAGATTTTTCCTTCGTCAAAATCCCTTTTCTGGGCTCAGCTCGTGTCGGCCTATGAAAGAGTACCAGAGAAACAGACAAGATGGGAAAAAAAGGAACAATGAAAAGCAGTGTAAATGATGGATATATATAATGTAAATCAATTACAGCATACAAACTAAGCACTTAAACTAACTTATACTAAACAGTAAAACAATAGAACGTTAGTAATCTTAAAGTACTTAAATGGTAATTACAGTAAATTACAGTGATGCATGTAATATAAACAAAAAGGGATTTACTTAACATATTTACAAAATATACAAACTCATTGTGTCCTACCTAGCATAAAAAATAAGGGTAGGTACACTGAAGTCCATCTTAATACAAGTATGGCCAAAATATATACAAAACACATTGGTGTCCTACACCCCCTAGGCATAAATAAGGGTAGGTACACTGAAGTCCATCATTAATACAAGTATGGCAAAATATATACAAACACATTGTGTCCTACCCTAGCATAAAAATAAGGGTAGGTACACTGAAGTACATTATCAGTACAAGTGTGGATGTCCCTAGCAAAAAATAAGGGACAATCCACTATATGAATTCAACGGCTAAGGCTATGATATTCGAGTAGCCTGGCGATAGGGTGGAGGCATGTTGGATGATGTAGGTAGAAAGGAGACCTGGATCTATACTACAACTACTATACAGTATCAGGGGAAACAATGTTTCCCGCTGCTACTGCTGAAAACTTTAAAGATTCCAAGGACTTTAAATAATGCCGTTTAAAGACTGTCGGGGATTTCCATCCAGTATACTTTCTAAGATCCTCAAAGTTCATATGTTGAAAATAATTACTTGAGGTGGCTACTCCCCTGATATCATGTGCTTTTGGGAATGACTCAGGGTTGGCTTGTTTAATGAAGTAAAGGATTTGTTGTCTAATACCTTTTACTGACAAAGTACCACCTTTTTCTCTCATGAAGAGAGCACCTGAGGATCTTGAAGAAGTACGAGATAGAAAGGCTCTAGAGTTGATACTGGGCAGAGAGAAGGATCCTGTGGAAGTGGGATAACCTTCCAAGGAGCCCACCTTGCAAGAGGATCCTCATTTTTGGCTAAAAAGCTACGATCCGGAGCAAGTAGAACTTCTCCTGATGGGAGGAATTCCACATGACCCGCATCCCTGGATAGAGCCGACAGTTCTGAAATTCTAGCTCCTGAGGCTAGGCTTAATAAGAATAATGTCTTCCTCAGGAGCATTATGAATGTACAAGATGAGTTTTGTCAGTATCTGAAGCTAGTTTGAGGACATCATTAAGAACCATGAAACTGTAGTAGGCCTCTGAGAAGGTCTAAGTCTAGCACAGGCTTTGGGGATAGATGTGAAATAAGATTCAGTCAGATCTATCTGAAAACCTACTTGAAAGATTTTCTTCAAAGCTGATTTATGAGTGGTAATAGTGCTAGCTGCTAAACCTTTTTCAAACAAGGATCTGAAAAAGGATATAGCCAGATTAACTGTCATGGTTGTGGTGTTCGATTCTCTCAAGAAAGATGCTAATTTTTTAACAGCTGAGTCATATTGTCTAATGGTTGACTCTCTCTTATCTGATTCTAGGAAGAGAATATTCTGTGGATCAATATCAGCATCTTTATTAGCCGCAAACTTCATGAAGTCCATAAAGTTAGGGTCTGGAGAATTCCTGAGGAAGCGAACACAGTCCTCATTTGTACTGATTGTGATAGCTTGGGATTGGGGATCCGTTGAGGTCGGAGACCCAATTCCAGAAGAAGAGGATACCAGTTGCTCTTGGGCCAGTCCGGTGCAATCAGAGCTACTATCCTTTGAAAGACCATTCAGTTTGCGTTAGGATCTTTCAAGGTAGAAGATTCACTGGAGGAAAAACATAAATCCTCCTCCACTGATTCCAGTCCAATGACAGGGCGTCCGTGGCATAAGCCGAGGGTCCAGGTTGGGGGCCACATAGCAAGGGAGCTTGTGGTTCGCTTGTGAGGCGAAGAGATCCACTTGGAGACCTGGGACTCTCAGGCTTACCCACTGGAATGACCCGTCGTCTAGAGACCACTCTGATTCCAGAGGAACTGACCGGGACAGGGCGTCTGCTATCACATTCCTTACTCCTGCCAGGTAGTGGCAGACAGATGCCATTTGTGTTTGTTTGCTAATGCAAAAATGGCTATCATGACATGATTCACATGCTTGGATTTGGACCCTCCTCTGTTGATGCAATGAACTACCACTGCACTGTCCAAAACTAGCCTTAGATGAGACTTCTTCGGGGAAGCAGTCTCTTCAGAGTAAGAAATACTGCCATTGCTTCCAACACGTTTATGTGGTGGAGCTGGCGAAATTGAAATGACCAAGTCCCCTGAACCTGTTTGAATTGAGAGTATCCCCCC
This sequence comes from Macrobrachium nipponense, assembly GCF_015104395.2. NCBI lineage: Eukaryota > Metazoa > Arthropoda > Malacostraca > Decapoda > Palaemonidae > Macrobrachium > Macrobrachium nipponense. The sequence goes on along the minus strand of NC_061110.1, from coordinate 78,157,170 downwards.
ACCCGGACAGGGAATGCATCCCGTGTGAATGGTTAACACTGGAAGGGGATATTGAAGGGGTACTTTCTTGGCTAAGTTCTTTACTTTTGACCAAGGCCGTAGTTGATTGCGGAGGATCTGTGGAATTACTGACAACTTGTCTCGATATTTGGAGTTTTGCTCTTGACCGCCAAATTCGATTTATATCTTTCAGCCTTGCCTTCAGAAGGATATCTGTTACCGAAGCAAACTGAAGGGATCCTAGGATTCTCTCCTGGTTTCTCCTTGACGTTTGTTTGCATTTGAGAAATTGCCTGACAGATTTTGCTATTTCCTTCCGTTTGGCCACTGGAATTGACAGATTGTGGAAGACAAATCCCATTGGATTCCTAGCCACTGAAAACGAGATTCCGGAGTAAGTCTGGATTTCGTTTTGTTTATCTGGAACCCCAGATGTTCCAGAAAGTGAACTACCTTTTTGGTGGCTTTGAGACATTCCTCGACTGTTGGTGCCCAGATCAACCAATCGTCGAGGTATGCTGCTACCATGATTCCCTGAGCTCTCAATTGTTGTACAACCACTTCTGCTATTTTTGTGAATACCCTGGGGGCTACATTCAGACCGAAGGGCATCGCTTTGAATGAGAATGTTTGATTTCCTAGCCTGAATCCTAGGAATGGGCGGAAGTGCCTGGCTATAGGGATATGATAGTATGCGTCTGTAAGATCGATGGAGCATGTGACGGCTCCACGCGGAAGTAAGGTCCTTACTTGCGAGAGGGTAAGCATTTTGAACTTGTCGCAACGAATGAAAGAGTTTAGCTTTGACAAGTCTAAGATTACCCTTCTTTTTGTTGAGCCTTTCTTTGGCACGCTGAATAAGCGACCTTGAAATTTTAGATGCTTGACTCTCGCAATAGCTCCTTTCTGAAGGAGTTCTTCCGCGTAATCTGTCAATTCCTCTGACGGTATCTGGTGGAATGATTTGATTGGAGGAGGATCTTTGATCCAACTCCAGCCCAATCCTTTGGACACTATGCTTTGTGCCCAATTGCTGAACCCCCACCTGTGGCGGAAGAGGAACAGCCTCCCTCCTACCTGGGGAGCCTCATTGTTGATGGGCGGGTTGGCCACCACGCCCTCCTCTGAACTGCCTGCTCCTTGTCGCCCTTCCTGCGCCACGCTGACGAAAGTAACCTCTCGCCTACCTCTCGGCTGTTTGTAGCCTTGAGCCTCATATGAAGGGTTGAAGGCCGGCGCGAATAGCGTAGGAGGTGGATGGCTGAGATTGAGGGGACAACAGGAGGATAGGCTGGTTCTGCTTCGAACTAGCAGGTTGTCCTTGTTGGGTAACCGGGACCGCCTGCACAAATTGCTGCTGTTGCTGGTGTTTCTGATACGGCTGGAACCTCTTACCAACCTTCTTCGGTTTCTTACCAGCAGTGGGAACGGAATCTTGTTTCCTCTTCGAGGAAATACCCCACCTAGCTCTAAGGCTCTGGTTGAGCCTAGCAGCTTCGTGGTGTACTTCGTTGACAGCGGACTCTGGGAAGAGATCCGCTCCCCACATGCTAGAGGCCAAGAGTCTATTCGGCTCATGCCTAATAGTACATTCTTGTAGAACATGCTTTCGGCAGTTTCCTCCTAGCCTGGAAGAAGTCAAAAGCGTCCGTTAGTACCGTCTGGAACTGAGATTTCGCCAAAATCTTGAACAGCGGTTCCGTAGCATAAGAGAGCAGCCATTTCCGTAATTATAAGGAATTGAGGGACCTGCCAAACCTGGTTTCGCGCATCAAACTCTGCCTGGATTAGGGAATCCGGCAGTCTTGGTAGCTTCTCGCCGAACTGGTCCATGGCGCAGTCCGGTTTGAGCTTACCCAGCGTGAACGTAGCTGGCAAGTTCTCCCACAATTCTCCAAAAGCTGGGAAGAGCAGAGAAGTAGACTCCGCCTCCCTCAACTGTGGGTGGGATCGGGCTCATCCTTGAGGACTGCCTGAAGGGACTTCTCCACTAATTTCGTGGCGAACGGAAGAGAAAACATCCTCTTCCGTCGCGAAAATAGTGGAAGGGACTCTTGTAGGCCTGGAGTTTAGTATTCGTACACTCCCAGTCCTCAAGGCAGTGAACCCATTCCCGCTGAGCATGATCTCTACTATATAGGACCGACTCTCTAGAGATCTTGTCTTCCCTAGTGAGAGCCGTTATGGTCAGCCTAGCCAATAAACCGATGAAAGGCTGCGTCAGACCTGGAGGGTAAAACTCGAAGTCCTCAATCCTTCGAGTCCCACACTCCGGGATAGAGATCATCCCATCTTTGAAAGGAGCGTAGGCAGCTACTCTCCATGGGTTCTCCATGGAGAAAGCTGGCAGAGATTCGTATGGCGGGAGTTGGAGAATCCCAGTGCTTGGCGCTGGGGAGACTGAAAGAGGAACCTGAGATAGCCCAGCTACTCGGTCCTCATTTTCTCTAACCCTGTTAGAGAGGTCTTGGATCGATTGGCCTGATTGAGACAGAGTGCTCGACAACTGTGCGAACATCTGCTCGAATCTCGTCCCCAGGGCGGAGACTTGCGAGCCAACCAGCTCGCCCACCTGTTGCATCACCACTGCTGAGAAAGCAGAGGGATCAAAGGTGCTAGGCCCTGCTCCTCCTACCGGCGTAGCCGGAGTGGAAGCGGTGGAGGCGGGAGAAGGCACTGGCTCGGCTGGGAGCGCGAGCCTTCTCCTTAGAAGCCTTGCTTCTGGAGCTCTTCGAGTGAGAAGAGCTCGGCTTCGCTTTCACCGCATCGGCGTAGGAAGTCGACGACTTCCTAGCCGAAGAAGACGAAGACGACTTCCTCGAAGTTGTCTTGGCCAGAGTCTTCGGTTCTCTCTGTCCCTTCACCTTTGGGGGTACAGAGAGAGCGGGAGAGCGGGTAGGGATCTCAGATCCCACAAAGCCTTGGAATGAAGCACTGGAAGAAGGGACAGGAGAAGATCCAGGAGCACCCAAGGAAAGACCTTGGGCGCCCGACACACCTACCTCAACCAACAAATCATCCACCCCTACCGCCATAGGCTCGATGTTAAGGTCCAGGGCAGCGACGTCCGGGACCGACTCCTGGGAGGCTACGACCCCAAAGGATTGCTGGAGGTCTTGCTGGATGGAGGCTATCAGAGGGGCAGCGGACAAGGGGTCAACGTAACCGGTCGACTTGCCCGCAGGGAAGATCTGGACGGCCAGCTTCTTATCCAGAATGTAGGGCTGGCCTTTGGCGGCGTTCTTCCCGAAGCCGCCCACCCACGCTTTCAGGGTGGCGAGGGCGACTTCCCTCACACCAGAGCCTGAAAGAAAAGCGAGATTAGCTTCCAGTGGCGGAACGGGGTTGAACAAACTTATGACTAAGGGTTGTTAGTAAAATGATAAGGAAGCCTATAACGGACTTACCCCATCTCCCAGCTGACCAACCAGGTCGTAGCAAATGGCGCAGGCTTCTGGGTGCCAGACGATCATCTCATTGTATGACGTGGCACAGGGGGCGTGAGACCTGCACTCATCGTGTCCGCAGGGGTCGTACAACGTCGCGTTGCACGCTGGGACCTGACAGTTGGTAGCCTGTAAGTGGAAAGATACATGAGTACCAGGTAAACACTTACAGTCTAACAGATGCTCCGCTGGTGCCGGAGCGATAAAGTTAGATTAAACCAGGAGCCCCGCCAAAAAAATACGTGTGGGTAACTAGGTTGGTTGTGTGCTCTAGGCTATAGCTCCGCTGATGGCGGGGACACAAAAGGGAACCAACCAGGAGTGGTGGTAAATGGAAACCACGACGGAAAATGGCGGGATGGTAGATAAAAATATCATATTACACAATTCATTGTAAAATTAGGGTATATCCTTAAAATAATAATAATACAAACCTCCCTCCGCCCGTCTACTAGAAGAGTGCGCGGGTAAGAAGCAAGCTCCCTTCCGGTAGCGGGGGAGAGATGTAAGGATATAGTAGGCAAGCAAACCGACCACTAGAGGTGCCCGCCCCGCCCGCTAGCGGAGCCAGTAATCTATAACCAAAGGTGCCCCGGCTGCGACGGAAGGCTCCTTTCGTATAGCGAGGGAGGTGGCTGAGCAACTGGGGAGGGGGGGAGGAAGGTCTCGGTGTAACCACGGCGGGAGTGAGAGAGGGGGGAGGGATGGCCTACTCCTCCCCGCCTCACCGACTACCCGCACGGAGACCCGGTACCTCATGAGTGGACGCCCTATACCCCCCGCTGGGAGGAACCCCTGGTCGCCTCAGAGAAGGAGAGAGAGAAGGCAACTGAGGTTGTCATGACAACCAAGGGGTCCCCCAGCTCCTCCCTATACCAGAAGGGAGGGCGGGGTAGGGTAGGGTGGTGCGATGGAACACGTGACCGCAAGTGGCCTAGGCCGCGAGCAACACAACCGTGAGAGGGCCACGTGAACCAGGCTGTACCAAAACAAGGAACAAGCACCTAGGCTAGCCTAACACCCTAAATATAATAAAATTATACATCGAAAGATGGAAAAGACACTTTTAGTAAAGAGAAAGAAGCCCAGGAGGAGGCAGACTGTTCCAAGAAACAGAAGCCTACTCGGAGCCAGCGATAGCCGATGAAGAGCAAGAGCCGGGATGCTGGGCCGGAATAATCATAATAATAGCCCTAAATACCAAACTAAGAGAAATGGTAGAAAGGGCTGAACTAGCTAAAACTCGATGTAAAAACAATGAAGTAATATAGTAAGCCCATAAGTATAAGAAGTCCCAGTATGGAGGACCGGGAATTCTTACGAGGCAGCATGGCGCCGCCACGAGACAACCGGGGAACCGTATATGACCTATTAAGAGGAAAATACAGGTACCCGGAAGATAAAAATGAGGTAAAATATTACTTATGAGTTACTTAACTTAGCCGTGGCAATAGCAGAGCGTTCCATGGTAGATTATAGAGATAAATCCAGAAATAGCACAGCACAAGGAAAAATCGCGTCTTGACGCTAGCGCTAAAAATTAAGGATGTCCGCTAGGGGCGCTGCTGTCCGTGGCGTCCTCTAGTAGTAGTAGTAGCGGCTGCATCGCCCGTTGGTATCAGCTCTCTCTTGGGGGGATTCTGATTGGAAGTTCTAATTGGTGATTGTCTCGTGGTAGTGTTCCACACTCGCCCCTATTATCATACCGACACTTCTTTTTAAGAGTGAGCGAGTCAGTTTTACTGACATTTTCTTAATTTTGTTTTTCTCTGGTAATTTTAGGTTAATTTTACCTAGAAAGAATGATATTAAGGATCCTTTCATAGGCCGACACGAGCTGAGCCCAGAAATGTGTATTATATTGTGTTGTTAGATAGGTGAGAAAGAGAAGTAGGTATTACAGTTTAAGACCAGTCTGCAACCCAACTATGAAACCCACATAGATAGGTAGTATGCATTGAGAGGAGTTCAAAACAACCCCATCTTTCCATTCGCTAAGTAATAGTTTCAGATATGATTAATAAATGTTGAAAAGTTACCAGTATATGATAGAGGTATAACACCTACACACCTGTGTAGAGCTCCTCAAAACTATCATTTTGAACCCTTATACAACTAGTTGCAAATCAAAATTTATTCATATAATGAATTTATTTAACAAACAATTCTTCACTTTGGTAAACAATGAAAATTTTCTGTCTCAAATTGATCTTACCCCTGTCTGAAACAACTCCTGGTCATTTGTTTGTGCGCGTTCGTTGAAGACTGTTTGGGTGAAGTTCCACCCGCACATTTGATTTATTGAATAAATTCCATTTTTTCCAGTTGAGGGGTATTTTGAAGCCCCTCTTTGTAGCCAGTGGGAGTTTACTATTCAAATGTTTTTAGGTAGACTCCAAGTATATTTCAAATTTTAAATCAATTAGTTGTTCACCTCAGGATGGAAAGGGGTGGAATTGTGCGTTTTGTGTAATATTAGTTACTTTCGTACTTTTTAATTAAAGAGTTTTTTAACAGAAGGAGAAGGTAGTGGACTATTTAAGAAGACACGGGGTGCTACCCATACAGGTTTTGTGAAAAAAGTGTGAAAAAACTTGTAGATACAGAAAAGACAGGTGGCAGTGGGTTGTTATGTATGCTACAGTAAAAGGAAGAAGAGAAAGTATTGCAATTTTGTAGTGAGTGACCACAGGGGTTCCTTTTTAGAAGGTGCACATCTTCCTGCTTGGCTAATTTTGTGTTTTGCCAATCATTGGTGCCTAAAGTTTTGGGAACACTCCTCTATTTTAAGTCCCTACACTGATTACCAAATACATCTGTTGACTGGCGCAGTTTCTGCAGCGAGGTGACTAAGTGCAGGGCTAGAAAATCAGCCACTGATTGGGGGTAAAAATGTCATCGTGGAAATTGATGAGAACTTTTGTGAGAGCCAAGTACGGCCACAGAAGAGAGTTGAGGCAAGTGTAGCTGTTTGGGGTTGTGGAGCATGACAGAGACAATTTTATAAAATTACTGTTAATTGAGGGCAAGGAAATTCATGTTAAGAGTGCAAAGACCTTTCTACCTATCATAAAAAAATACATCTGGCCCAGATTGATGGTAATGTTTGATGGTTGGGTGACCTATAGGAATTTCGGCGATGAAGGCTACACACATAAAGTGGTTAATCACTTCGAAGTATTTATGGACCTGATAGACAGCACAATTTACACGCAGAACATCGAAAGGCTTTGGAAAGACGTGAAGGAGTGGATGAAGAGGCCGGGGCTCAGAACAGAATACCTTGTGCAGTGTTAATCCCAATACCTGTTCCTACATAAATTAGAATTGGAGGAGAGGCTTTATGAACTGTTCAAAGCTAATGCCATCTTGTATCTGCTACATTCTGAAGGCTGCACTCGTACTACTGTCGTCATTGACAGTGAAGGCACCGACACTGATGAAGCTCACTCTGGGCAAACCTACACCTGGCCCATCACACTTTTAAGAATGTACTTTAAAAGAGCTCTTCTTCATATTACGACTTATAGTTTACTCCCAGTCTGCCTCTCAGGCTACACGTGATATTTTTCTTATTTTTATGATGATTTTTGATGTTTCATACCATTATTGTTTTCGAATATGTTTAGTTTTCAACTTAGATTAAAGCAAAGTTAATTTTTCGGAAGCATCCAGCCAGCATAAAAAAAAATAAATTTCTGTTAGGTTTCTTGTTTTGTTGTGTTGTTTTTATTATCGTCTGTGCATCACTTGTTTTCTGTTACTACCTTCCACACATCGCAACCAGCTCAAGAAAGCCTTTGTTAAGCTCAGAGGTCTGTTTAAACTAATCTTTTATCCTATCCTATCCTATCCCTCACATTGCTGATTTTCTGTAATCCCTGTGGCTAGCGCGTGCAACGCAATATTGCCACTTGCCATAATATATTAGCTTGCCAATAATCTTTCCAAGTGTGGATAAGGCGTGCACCACTGTTCCGCCACGCCCTTACTGAAAGCAGAAATGTTAAAAAAATGTCTTTTAAACAAGTACCATCACCCACATAGTTGGGGTAAGTTGAAGTAGTGACAATCAGAAAACTATAGTTTTGCCAAAGAAAATAACATCTGAAAACAACAAAATAACAAGAAAATTAACAGAATTTTTTTTTTTTTTTATGCTGGCTGGAAGCTTTCAAACAATGGCTTTAGATTTTAGAAAAAGTTGAAAACTAAGCATTTCTGAAAACAATCATAGTATGAAACATGTAAATACCATCATAACAAGCAAGAAAAATATTCTGTAGCCTGAGAGGCAGACTGGGTGTAAACTACAATTTTACTGAGAAATATGTAATTTTACAATAGCATTTTTTATACAATCATCTACTTAACAGTATAAGATTGCTTTAACTGTGTGGGAACCATCCAGGTGCACAAAACAAAAGTTCTATAAAGAACTGTCCCACTTTGTGTGCTTCATCAGCCCCTTGTAACTTGGAGTACTTATTAAAGCATCTTGTTATTCTGTACCAATCTTCATTTGAAAAGAATTGACCCAATCGAAAGCTTCCCAAGTAACGTGTCTTTATGTGCAAATGCTTGTATTAGCCATCATTGCAAACCAGTGGTATTTGTACATGCAAAGCAATCATGTGCCCTGCCTAGGTTGATGGATAAGCTCCCAGTGATATGGTATTATTTGGCAAAAGTTTAGTTCACCTCTAACATCATCTCTGATTAGTTCCATAATCACTTTAGAAAAGAGATTGTTCATTATCAAACACAGGATCTTGACATTTCTAGACATTGGGTGAAGGATTTGCTTCACTTGGCTAGTGTGCCTGCACAACCTACCACAGCCTAATTGGCTGGCGATGAAGGTCGTGTTAGGGTCATATTTTTGCCTACTAATAAGACTGAACTCGTTCAGCCAATGGATAAAGGTGTTGTAGCAATTTAATGGCTATACCAGGGGATGTTCTTGGAGGGGGTGATGGTGCTATTTGAAGACCAGAAGGAGCAAGGCCTGCATATATGATGGGGACAAATGAACACTGGAGAATCTTCGAAGGTACATACTCGGTGAACTCTGCCATCTACAACTTTGCAGTTGCTTGAAAGGAAATTGCCCTGCAGGCCATCAAGCACACTTAGAATCTATCGTGAAGGGAGAGGATGGAATGATGGACTTCCAGAAATTAGATGTCGATAGTTTCTTTGCCACGCCCGTGAAGGGAGTTGACGATATTCATCATGATATGGGGTAGTACAGCCACAAATCCATTCTTTATCTTCCAAATCTCTTTAACAAATCCATCAGAGACATTCCAAATAGAACGTAGTTTGTACGTAGACAGTCTTGATAAATGTCTAAACACTTAGAGTTGCAGATTTAACATATATGAATTGCACTGTTTACTAGTCCTATTCTTCCGTAAATTTAGCAACATTGTAATTTTTGGTATTTAAAAAAAAATGAAAAATTTGATAAATGAAAGGTAATGAAAACTGTTATACCATTTTTGTTGGTAATACTAGTACAGTGGTACCTCGACATACAAAAGGCTCAACTTACGAAAAACTCGAGATATGAAAGCAAATACGAAAAATTTTACGGCTCTACATACGAAAATTGCTCAAGTTAGGAAAAGTTGTTGCTTTAAAGTCCCGAGATTCGCCTGGACCACCGAGAACAATTTTAAAACTAGCGCCCCGCCAACTGAGTAAACTCGCCACCATCCTCCCGCTCTCCCATTGGTTCCTGATGCTAGTCACCCCATAAGATCCTGCTCTCCTATTGGTCAGCATCTACCCCTTGTGTTTTATGTATTCTATTGGTAAAAGGATGCTGTAAATTGAAAAACTTATTCATGCAATATTTAATAAAAAAAAAACATTAGGTGAATATAGAATAAAGAATAGATATGAATGGTTATTATACTGTTTGGTAGTTTCAGTAGTTGAAGAGAGATAATGAAAATTTATGGCTTACTGTGTACTAGGAAAAGTGATTGCATGGCGATCGTTCGGTACTCGTAAGTGCTGGATGTAAACAGAAGTTTGGAATTTTTTTTTTTATTATTATTATAGTTAATAGTTACTTAATAATTATTTGAAATGAGTACATGCAATACATTTTATAAAAAAAAAAATTGTGAATTAGATATCATAAAATATAAAATAAATCAGACTGCTATCATCGAAGCCAACAAATATGTATTTTCTAGAATTCTTCTTCTGTTTTAATATTACGTTATGTATATGTTTCATTATAGCTGTCAGTAACTCGGTACAGTATCTCCATTTGGTAAAGATAGAATAAAGAATAGAAATGAATGGTTATTATATTGCTTGGTAGTTTCATTAGTTGAAGAGAGATACTAATGAAAATTTATGGCTTACTGTGTCCTAGGAAAAGTGATTGCTTGGCGATCGTTCGGTACTTGTAAGAGCTGAATGTAAACAAACGATTGGAAGGGTTTTTTTTTGTGTGTGTATTATAGTTAATGATTAATTAATAATTATTTGAAATGAGTACATACTGATTATTTATACATTTTATTGGCATATTCTAAGGTTTTAGCTTCTTAGGTTTAGATGTCAGAATCATAGACTAGGCTACAGTAGCAACCGCTAACATAGGCTAGGCTTATTGCTAAGGGACATATGCTAAAGTCCTAATATATGCAGTAAAAATGGGGTTGAACATTACATGCAGTTTAATATTACTCAAGTATGTACAGGCAGTCCCCAGGTTACGACGGTCTCGGCTTACGACATTCCGAGGTTACGACGCTTTTCAATTATATTCATCAGACATTATTTCCAGGGTTACGACGCTTACAACACTCATCTGGCAGATGAAATATGACACCAAAAATGCAAAATAATATTTGAAGGTTTTTTTTTTATGAAAAATGCCATAAGAATGCAGTTTACATAGTTTTCAATGCACCCAAAGCATTAAAAGTAAGGTTTTCTTAGGATTTTTGACAATGTTTCGGCTTATGACGATTTTCAGCTTACGACGCGTCTCATGAACGGAACCCCCGTCGTAACCCGGGGACTGCCTGTACAGTACAGGCGGTCCCCGGGTTACGACGGGGGTTCCGTTCTTAAGACGCGTCGTAACCCGAAAATCGTCGTAAGCCAGAACGACGTTCTTGAAAACATGTCCACAGGGAAAATTTTACTACTAATTTGCAATTTTTCTTAGGGCCGTATCTCTAAAATTATCACTAATTTACTTTTTTCATGTGCAACACTGTGTATTCACAAATTACTGTATATTTTCATTAAAATACAAGAGAGAGAGAGAGAGAGAGAGTGAGAGAAATAACTCCTTAGGTTTCAATAGATTGAAATGAACGTCTGTAGGCAACTTTTTCCCCCTCCCATAAAGAGAGAAAGAGAGGACTGTGCAATTATGTTTGTCTGTCTATCAATTCTTTTGCTGAGAGCGAGAGAGATAAAAGGAAGAAATAGAAACACCAAATGTATGACAAGTATCTTGTGGAGAGAGAGAGAGAGAGATTGTCCTTTCAGTATTTAAAAGAGAGAAATGGAATGATTATTGTATTTAAAATACTCAGATATGAATTTTGTACTTATAGTATTATTATTGGAAAATATTAATGAAACTTATTACATACACGTCCATGAAAATGATCTCATCTCAGTAAGAGAGAGAGAGAGAGAGAGAGAGAGAGAGATTCCAGAGAGAGGCGTAGAAGAGGAGGAGAGAACGAGAGAGAGAGAGAGAGAGAGAGAGAGAGAGTTAGGATACATAAACCATTAAATTTCGTTGACCATTGTATGGCATTGTTAAGCTTGAGTGTCACTCGAGTTGGAGGTGGGGAAATTGATACAGAAAAAAGACAAAGGGAAGTAATTTCTTTTGAAATTAGTATCGTATTATTACTACTCTATTATTATATTATTATTATTATTATTATTACTATTATTTGAAAATATAATAAACACGTGCATCTACCATAAAAAATTCTCTCATCTCAGTAAGAAAGAGGAATTATCCTTACAAGTGAAATGGAAAGGTCATTTCATCTCTTTAAAATACGACCATTGTGAATTTTGTAATTAAAGTTTTATTATTATATTATTATTATTAAATAACTGATTTATCAATAAACATTTTACATTCTAGGTACCATAAAAATTCTTTCATCTCGGTAAAAGAGACGAGATGAGAGAGAGAGGACGAGAGAGAGAGAGAGAGAGAGAGAGAGTGTGTTTTATCTCTCTCTGTTTATAACGCTTCCAGCGAAAGAGAGGGGAGTGACTTACCACTATGGACTCATTATTATCTTGTGTGGCAAAAGAGAGAGAGAGAGAGAAAGTTAACCTTAATTAAAAGTGACATGGATAGATTAGTACGTATTGTATTTCTTTAAAATACTATCACATACGAATTTTGTAATTACAGTTATTATTATTATTATTTGAAAGTATTAAAAACAAATAGTACAAGTACATCAAAAATCTCGAGTCTCAGTAAATGTGTGAGAGAGAGAGAGAGAGAGAGGAGGAGAGAGAGAGAGAGAGAGAGAGAGAGAGAGAGAGAGAGAGAGAGGAGGGGGGGGGGGGAAGGGGGGGGGGGAGGAAATGTCAGGACCATGTGATTGCAACACTGCAGCTCTTCCCCCAGTTCTTCCCCCTCCTGGCTGTCACAGAACATGATATATATCTGACAGTTTTAGTACCTGGATCTCGAAAAAGGTTACAGAGAAGACTGGGATTTCCTTCATTCTTCGATAATTTTTTTAAATATAAGCTAAAATCTTACTAATTCACTATGGTATTTTCTTTAATGAATTGATAGTATTGCTGTATAAATTAATATTAATATTTGAAAATAGTAAATCATTTATTTATCATACTAAAAAAACATACATCTTTGTAGTAGAGAGAGAGAGCGAGAGAGAGAGAGAGAGAGAGAGAGAGAGAAGAGGAGATTTGAGAGAGACGAATTTGAGAGGAGATGAGAGAAAAACCCATTGATTTGTAGAAGAGGAGAGAGAGAGAGAGAGACAGCCATGAAACTGTGCTTAAACTATAAAGGATTCTTATCTTATCATAATATGTGTTTTTTAAAAGCGTCGTAAACTCGGAGCGTCGGAAGCGTCAGTGTCGTAACCTCGGAACGAGCATCGTAACCCAGGGCGGATTTTTCAATGAATATTTAAGAAAAAGCATCGTAACCTCGGAACGTCGTAAGCCGGACCCGTCGTAACCCGGGGACCGCCTGTATTTTGCTTTTTTGGAGTCATATTTCTTCCGTCGGATCGGCGTCGTAACCCTAGAACGTATTGTAGGCCTGGAAATATAATTTACTGGGGTGTTTTTGTAGGGCTTGGAACAGGTTAGGCATTTTACATGTAAAATGCGGTTCAAGATACGAAAAACTCATGATACAAAGGCCGCCTCGGAACGGATTAATTTCGTATCTTGAGGTACCACTGTACAGTACTTTCTTACTGGAAGGTATAATTATGTTGAATACATGAATGGTTGTCACTAAAATATAATATAAAAAATGAAGTATCATACTGAAGTAAGGTTCTGAAGTAAGGTTTAGAGATTTTAGGGTATACAGTGGACCCCCCGTATTCGCGTTCTCCAGATTCGCGGACTCACACATTCGCGGATTTCTCTGGGGAACGTTTCCCTGTATTATTCACGGAAAATTCGCGCATTCGCGGTATTTTTCTATGATAAATATCCACAAATTCCTGGATTTTTTATGAATTTCATCATAAAATGCACTTTTTGTGATAAAACTATTAAAAAAACCAAGTATGAAAATTTTTAGTGGGTTTTTCTTGAGTTTTAACTAACAAAATAGGCTGTTTTTCGCCTTTTCATAGGGGTTCTAAACATTTGCGGGTTCTAACTATTCACGGGGGGTCTGGTACGCATCCCCCGCGAATACGGGGGGACCACTGTACCTCATTTATGAGATACTCCCCCCCCTCCCTATGGAGAATAAAACATACCAACTGTTCATTTTCATAGTTAGTTGTCCTATGATTGCAATAAAAGGAGAGTGTTAGTACACAATATAAATTAGTGGTGTCAGACTTTATGATAAGATGAGTTGGAGAGGGAAGAATGACATTACAACCAAAGATAAAATTGAGAGAAATATTTAAGGAAGTGGTACATGGCAGCATCAATTAGCAAAGGACAGAAACACCTGGTGGATAGAGAATAGCACTATGATTCATAGAACAGCAGAGAGTCATTGGGAAAGACATCTGGTGGAAGTCCACCAAACTAAAAGGAGAGCTGCTGGTGGAATGATGATACACTGGAAAAAATCAAGAGAAAGGAGGCAAACATAGCATATGATCACAACAATTCTGAGGAGAATTACTTGACTTGGAAAAATGTGAACAATTAAGTAAAGAAGACTGTTGCAAAAGCAAGTGCAACAAATGAGTTGTATGAAAAAATGGAATAAGGGTAAAAGTTTATATGTATGTATATTAGACAGCAAAAAGCAGAGATGAAGTGAGTAATGATCTGATGCATTTCAAGCAAATCAAAGATAAATATGAAAGTTCTGTCAAAGGAAGAAAGTATAAGACAAAGATGGAAGGAAAAGTTATTAAATGGAGAAAACCCCAGAAGAATGGCAGAAGAAGGCAACCGACAAGTAAGAGCAGTTACGGATATCAGTAGACAAGAAGCGAAGAGGGCACTAGATAAAATTTAGCTAAGAAAAGCAGTCAAGGTGTGGAAATATTTGGGAGAGTAAGGAATTGACATATTGTGAGACCTAATGTGCTAGGTCTACTATCAAGAACGAATAACTGATAGAGAAACAGCCCATAGTCCTAATATATATTTAAAGGAAAGGGTGACATACAAGACTGATTTAATTACTGAGGGATAATACTGATATCCCATAAATTGAAGATTTATGAATAAATTATTTAAGAAAGAATAAGGAAAGAAACCATAAAAAGAGAGGAACAGTTTGGATTCTTGCCATGGAGGGATACAGGGGATGCTATATCTGCTTTTAGACAAACTATGGAGAAAAACAGAAAGAACCTAAAAAAAAAAAGCACATGACCTTGTACCAAGGCAAGAAGTTTGGAGGTATTTGAGGTTGAAGGGTGTTTCTGAAAAATATGCTAAGGTAGTGCGAGATATGTATGCAGAAGCTCTGTTGGAACTACAGAAAAGTTCAAAGTGATGGTTGGTCTCTTATCTATGATCAACTCTTCCCTTACATCTTCGACTTTGTTATGGATGCTATAATCAGATGTCAGAGAGGAATGTCAGAGGAGGTCCCTTGGAGTTCTGATTTTGCTGATCACATAGTGTTGATAGACAAGACTAGTGAAGCAGTTGAGCTGAAGGTAGATAGGTGGTGAGAGGTACTTGAAGATCAATGTCTGAAGAAGAGTAGGATAAAAACTGAGTATCTATGGATGGTAGCAGAAGAAAGAGAGGGAATAGTGAAATTGGGTCAGGGTAACATCAAGTGTCAAACTTTTAAATGTCTAGGATTAAACATGACTGACAGTGGAGATATGGACTGTAATGTCAACCACAGAATATAAGGTGCTTGGCTAAACTGGAGAAGGTTGTCACAGATTCTTGGATATTTCATGACAGGAGGATTAGTGCAGGGCTTAGAGGAAAGTTTTACAAAAATGTAGTCATACCAGCAATAGTGTACGGAACTTCAACGTGGTGAATCCTTACAAACCGCTCGGACCACTTTCGTTTCTACAACTTTCAACCTGTTAATCAGCACCTTATCGTTCTTACGGCGACGGACTGGAACCGAGGCAGACGAAGAAGGAGCACCTCCAAAAACATCAGCACATACGTGCAAGCCTGAGACACGTCCGCATATGGAAGATGGAGAGTTAACTCTCATACTGTCACGAACACGTCCATGCAGAGAGACACGGCCGTAAAGAGAAGATGTCGACCCATTACCAGCTTGCATGGGGAGACCCGACCATGTAACAAAGACGAGGATGGCTCCTTTCCGCAATCCCACTAGTGCTTATCTGCGATGGGGCAGCACAACCATGTGGGGGAGCTGGCGAAGCGCTCCTCGAACCTGCATGACCACAGATGTGCATGGGGGAGAGACAGTCATGAGAAGCAGAAGGTGATGCACTCCCTCTGCTCGCAGAAGACGTAATCGCAAAATCCTTGATCCTCTAATGTCTGATACAATGACGAGGCAGCAATGGAGAAGGCAAAGGAGTTAAATCTCTTTCTATGAGATCTCTTAGAGGTGGAGGTGGAGAAGAGACCTTATGATTACGCATTGTCTCCTTCGCAGCAAAGGCAGAAAACCTCTCTTCCAAAACAAAGTCCAGCCTTTTGAAGACCGCTTGACACAACGCCTCTTGATGGCTCGGCAAGAGAGGACGACGACATCATAGTGGGAAGCGATGACGTCATAGGGATGGGAGGATGAGCGACGGATGACGTCACAGTTTGACAGGGTGCTGGGAGTAACGTCACGACCTCCCTGTGACCAGAGATAGTCAATGGCCTCACTGGCGGAGCGATAAGGTGATACCCAGGGACCATAATCGATTTTCCACAAGATGGCTGCACGCAAAAGCCAACGTAGAGGAGTCCAGGAGGAGGCGGAAGAGCAGTGGGGGCCGTGGGGGGGACAAGCTTCCAAGAAATGCGACAACAAACCCTCCAAGGATGGTGAACCCCGTAGCCCAAGCGACGCTCATACTGCTACCATTTTGGATGACTCCAAATCTCTTGTGGCACTCCCGATACTTCCATCGATGAATCAACTGAAGAAAAGGAAGGACACCAGAACACCAGAATTAGCATCAGGGAGAGTGATCGAGGGAGACGGAGCACCCGAATCATCCAGCCAAGGTGAAGAAAACCCCTCCCAAGAGGGAAGAGTCGAAAGTCTGCGATGTTCCCTCTTCCTATAAAACACCTTCCACTGCGACTTAGGCCAGGCACAACATTCTGGGCAGGGATACGTCACCGTACAAAAATCAGCTCTGCACCTACTGCAAGTTGTATGCGGATCCATAGTTGACGACGCCAAAAACCTAGAGCACAGGAACCCCTGAATGCCTGGGCACATGCGTTGACGAGGCCGTGAAGACTCTGAGGAAGCCATAACAACAAATACACACACATCAAACAATGAAAAACAAAACAAGGCCAGAAACAACTGGCTTGGAAAGAGAGCAAAGCATAAGCATCAACTCCCCAAGGCAGTTAGGAAAAGACTGGTGTGTCATGAGGCTGAATGCACGGTCTCTGAGCAGCTTTCACTTCGTATGTGCAGGCGTTGCCAGATCTCACAGATTCCTTGCTTTACAATCTCTTGATTGTTTTAACTGGTTACCAGCTGGCTCTTGGAAAATATCCTATTGTTAACACCTCAGGTTTGTCAGCTATGAAAATTACAAATTGATTTAAAAATTTGTCATTTCAATAAATGTATGATGAAACATACAAATTTTTTTTTCCACAAAATATCCTTGTGAAATAGGGGTGTGTCTTATGCAACGGTGCATCTTATACCCTGGCAAATTTGGTAAATATATTGAAGCAAAGCATCGTTTCCACTGGTTACTACTCGTATGGGATAAAGATATTCCAGTGCTGATATTCTTCTAAGTTTCCATAATTCTTTATTCTTCAGTCTCTTAGTTCCTCGTTGGATGATTGGATTACATACTCGCCCACTGATTTGGTAGTCCAAAGTGTTCTGCCAATGTGGAATAAGAGGAATGTATTTCTGGTGATTATAAATAATTCATTTCATGATATAATGTGGTTCAGATCCCACAATAAGCTGTAGGTCCCGTTGCTAAGTAACTAACTGGTTCCTAGCCAAGTGAAAAATATCAAATCCTTTGGGCCAGCCCTAGGAGAGCTGTTAATCAGCTCAGTGATCTTGTTAAACGAAGATGTACATTTTTTTCTTCAGTCGTCTTACTTGCTCCACTTCTGTATATTCTTTGAATGTCAGAGGTAGTGGCATCATTCTAATTTCTGTATGTAGGTAGTGTTATAATTTCATCATGGAATATACTTCACATTATTGTTGCAGTTGTATAAACATGAAGCTTGTGTTTTGCATGTAATAATCTAACAGTTATTTCTAATAGATATCTGCTGTGACCCCATCACACTGGGTTCTTCTCTATAATAGTGACACCCATGGCATCAGTCTAAACAGGTATTTTTTTTGTTATTTTAATTAGGTATGATTTTAATTTTTTTTATCTTGCAGAAATCCCAAAGTCTGCATAGTATGAATACAGTTTTGGAACTTTTAGATTATTTGTCATTATTTATGCATACTATTGAATTATATCTTGCATACCTCTTTTGTCTTCATTTATATATAGTACTTATCATAAATTTGCAGACTGTATGTGCTGTTTATAGATTTTAAACAGCTTATTTTATACTGGCCAGGTTTCAACATCATGTGTTTGACTACAATGGTCCAACTCTAGTTTTCATAACAGCAGAGGATGGAAATTTATTTTGCTTAGCATGTGATGAACACTGGAGAGATTCCAAGCACTTTTGGGGTGGAGAACACTGCTACTGTATGCAATTGATACCTGAATACAAAATTGTTGAAAGTAAGTGTTGAATAACTCTTGTAAAGGGGCAATCCAGATTTGGGATGGGACTCTTATTTATTAGGGTATTGTTATTGTATGATTGTCAGGCATAAATTACTTCTCATACATCAGTTTTATCCCAAAATCTGTTTTGTGACCCTCTGGATTTCTGTCTCATTCAAAAAATAAGATTTCAAATTCATACTCCCCTGTTAAGTTCTCTACATGAATTAAATAAATATAGTGCAAAACCCTTATAGTAGCTTTTAAAAATAACATTTGTTTCTGGTAAAAAAAAAAAAAAAAAAAAAAAAAACAAAAAAAAAAAAAAAAAAAACTTTGATAATTTTAGATACCAAAACAAATGGCATATATGATCACCTAGACAGATTTAAGATTAGTGTTATGAAATATTAACAAAGTTAGTGAAAAAGTGATAGATAAGTAATATTTTGGTGTGTTGTGAAATTCAGCCTGCTCAAGTTGATGTAGCTTAATCATGGGCTGATGCATCGCAGTTTTATTTGGAACAAGGGTACTAAGCTCCACCTTTTAATATTGACTGTATAGTTTTAATTGGGGAAAAGGTGCTATTGTCAGTTTTTATTTGTCTTTATTGGAAGATTGTTGTAATTTTACAATATACCATTCATATACAAATCATACATTTCAATTTGTGGGAGTACTTGTGGGAAATCGTCCATAACTGAAACTACAGTGAATTTTTGTATAATGCTTCAGATTTGCATTGCAATTAGCCATACTACCTAGCTATAAAAAAAAAATATTCTTAGGATTTTCATTTTCTTTCATTAAGGTATCCAACTGTAGCCTACCATCTGACCCCTCATATTATTATTCTTAAAGCTTTATTCTCAAATCGACAAAATATTTTAAATATAGTTCCAGTTATCATACCATTCTTTATGTCTATATGGTAATACAGATATTTTTAAGACTATTGTATAATCTTACTTTTGTATGCAGTGTGGTCATTTAATAATAATAATAATAATAATAATAATAATAATAATAATAATAATAATAATAATATACTATTATTACAGTCAAACCATGGATTTTGTACGATTTTATTTTTGTATACTTTTTCTGATGAAATTTTGACTCTGGTTTCATACATATCCTCAGATTCCTTCCAGGGCCCACCTCATGACTAAGCCCCTCACTGAGCACCCAAACAAAGCATCCCAGGTTCTCTCGTGACCCATTCTGCTTTTGTGTTCGTTGTTTTTTGTGCTTTTTTATTAGAGTGTAACTGCTAAATAAGCGAACATGGGCCCATAGAAAGTTCCAAGTGCCAGCCCTTCTGTAAAAAAGGCAAGAAACTAATATAGAATTTAGGAAAGAACTTGTAGCAAAGCGTTGGAGGATGTTCATACTGATCTCGGTAAGAAAATGCCTACAACAAATGATGCTGTGAGTGAATTTAAGGCCAGAAGAGGCAGGTTTGAAAAATTCAGAAAGCGAATGGACATTCATAATATGTCTACTTCAGTGATGAAGGACATGTTTGCAAAGTGGAGTGATATAAAAAATTTTGTGGAGAATTATCATCCCAACAAGGTTTGTAATCCGTGTCTCCAAATTGTTTAATGACAATGCCGTGTTTCACTTTAGGCAAATTTTAGAGAGGTGTCAGTTAATGACAATGCCATGTTTCACTTTAGGCAAATTTTAAAGAGGTATGCAAATTTGAAAGAGATATCAGATACAAATGTCTATGGACAGTGTTGTTGTGTGACAGGAGTTCCAGTGACTCTCAAGCTGGTCCTAGTGCCAGTAAAAAATGAAGAGGGGAAGTAACCTCAGTTAGTGCCTCTAAAAAATGAGAAGTAACTCCAGATAGGTCCTTGATACCTGAAGTCCTTCTGAAGGGGGATTCCCCTTCCAAACAATAACCTTTCCTCCTCCCTCTCCCATCCTCTCCATCTTCCATATGCTGCCAAGAGGTCATCTATAAAGGTAAGAGTGATGTTGAATGTTTATTCATCCATTTTTTTTTCATTTATATTTATTTCTCATTGTTTTCTGTACATAAAACTGCGCTTATTCTCTAGAAAATGTATTTTTAAAAAATATTTTTGGGTGTCTGGAATGCATTAATCAGATTTACATTATTCCTCATGGGAATTATTGTTTCGGATTTCGTACGTTTTGGACTTAGTGAGACGTTCTGGAATGGATTACGTACAAAAACCATGGTTCCACTGTAATAATAATAATAATAATAATAATAATACATTATTTCAGCTCTTGGCCATATACAATGCAAAGGGTGGTTCCCCCCGGTATTCGCAAAGGATGTGTAACCAGACACACACCACACACACACACACACACACCACAACACACCACTACCACACACAAACCAACACACCACACACACACCCCCCCTCCCCCGCCGACCCCCCCCCCCCCCCACCGCCCCCCCCCCGCCCCCCCCCCCCCCCCCCCCCCCCCCCCCACCCCCCCCCCCCCCCCGTGAAATATTTAGA
>NC_061110.1:78061605-78131605 GCF_015104395.2 Macrobrachium nipponense | reverse complement strand
ACCTTTTTATTTTTTTAAATTAGAATTCTCAAGTTATTCAAGACAAATAGTAAATGGGAACATAATAGTATATAATTCAGTCAAATTTAAAATTGTTTTCATTATTTTCAAAGGATACAAATTTCATTGTAAAGAATCAAACTTGATACATCTATTTTTAAATATATAAAGTATACAGTTTTCATGGAGCATAGTTTTAGTCTCAGTGACAAAATGTTACATTCCAACCTTGCCCTTATTAAATGTCAACTACTCAATTATTTGTTAAGAGTGAATAAACCAAGACATGTAGGATATAAAGCAAAGCACTCCAGCACTTTCAACCATTAACCATTTGGTACCCAAAAAAGTGAAAGATAGCTAGAAAAAGTTTCAGAATATTTAAGTAAAAACTGGAAGAAAGCATTACATTTACATCAAGAAGTAGCTATATTAAACAGATGGGGCAGCAAGATGACATAAAGGAGGCAAAAATGAATTATATACAGTAAAAGGCTAAATAGTGGGTGCAGCTAGTGGTCAAGGGAATTGCCAAAACACACTTCTGTATAAATGTGTACAGTGCTTCATGTCAACCTTGCCCTTTCGTCATGTGACTTAACATTAGTCTGTTCATGATTTTATCTTGCCCTATTCTTCACATACCTGTTATTTTTTTTAACTACTTTTTGATATTCCCGTAGGAAACAGAATGATTTAAACCTATTTCATGAAACTTTAGTGTTCTTTGACCTAACCACTAGCTTTATAATTGACAGTTCATCTAACTGTGGTGGACACTGGCATAGGGGACAAATTCTTGTAGGTGGCAACTGCTATAAGGATTTCATGGCTACTAGAGATATATACTTTGGTCACACAAGTAACATGTTATAGAATGTAAACTAACTATATTAGGAACAATAATACAGTAAAAATGCTTCGAAGAGGTAAGGTAACAATGTAATCAAATAAGAACATAACTAATAAATATAAGTAACAAAAATACATATGCTATAACAGATGCACTATGTATATATTATTAACTTTATTTACTTGATTATCTCACAATTTACCATATATATAATATATATATATATATATATATATATATATATTAATATATATATATATTTTATTTTTTTTTATATTTTTTTTTACTACATACAGTTGGCCCCTAGTATACTTACACAGGTAGTACATTCTAAGACCATGTGTAACCCTGCATAATTGCAGACCACTTATGTAACAAGAGTACTATGCACATACCAATGATACAAATAGCCAGCATATGCCCATATTAACCTCTTAAAATAACCATTGTTGGTTATACAATAAGATGAATACAATAAAATCATGGATATGATATTTTGTATACAGTACAGTTAAGAAAAAAGAAAGCTTCAACTAAACTTATGCTGATCATACAAACATCCTGTTCATGTTCATGCCCATACAAATGTTAATATATATCTTATAATAACCTTTGTTGGGTATGCAATACAAAGAAAAATACAAAAATTATGAATACAGTATTTCTGATACAGTCCAATATTAGTATTAAAAACCATTTGAATTTAACATCTGTGCAAAATGAATCCTTGTATACAAGCTAACTGTATATCATGCAATCATAACAGACTCTTCTATAACAAAACAGTATATTAAGCTGCATGTATTTCTAAAATTATAAAAATGTGCTGTGGGCCATCTTACAAAGTTCTATTACATGGAAAAGTTTTTATTACTTCAACTTGCCTGAATTTTTTCTTTTTAATCCCATAATTTTTCTCTTTGGTTTGACATGATTTTAGTAAAAATTTGGAATTATATGTTGAAGACTTCCAAAGAACTGTTTATAAGTACAGTGGTAAAGTGAGGGCCACGATTGTTAGTTTTCCACTTTTGGCAGACAGAAAGTTTTAATGAACTTAAATTGGGTTGCTTCAGTGTGTTTTTCATTGGCACTGCTTGCTGTAAATACACTTTGGACTAGTTTTATTAATAAATAAACAGACTGTATTGTTCCAGACGAACATTAAACTACGTATGGTAAATTACATAAAGATTTTTTAGAATCATAGCCACATCAGTTAGACATATGAGTAAATGTAGGTCTGTAATTATTTTCTTGTGAACTTTGTTTTAAAATTATGTGCTTAAAGTGACCTTTATTGGTAAACATTCAGTTCTGATCCTTTAGTCTCATAGATCTTTTCAAGTGCAATGCTGAATACTAATAGTCTAGTGGTTTGTGATAACTTTTTCATTGCCATTGAGGAGGCCAGTTTCTTATATTCTTTACACTGATCTAACTTATAGTAAATTTCTTTTGTCACTTAGAATTTCTATTAAATTTACCTCTTGAAAGATTTTCCTGTTTTAATAACTTACAATATGAAGCACTCAGAGACAGTTTAGAAATCTGACTCACTTTTAGTTGTCATTGTAGTTCTCTTGATTCAAAACATTCCTAAAAAAAATGTTCAAGTTTACTACTCTTCAGTCAATGTGATATGCTTTAACAAAACAACTGTTGCTATGTTTTGTGCAGGAACTCTGAAAAAAGAGTTGCTCTTATGCTTTGCTTTATGTACCAAATCTACCACCAAGTTTTGAAACTTGCTACAACTGCAAAGAATTCATTCCAGCACAAGTTATAATACTCAAAAGTAGCTAGAATGTAGTTTATCTTGTGCCATTATTTTTAAATTCTTAATGCATTGCCAAATTTGTATGAATTAGTCATCTTCATAATCATCACCACCATTATAATGTGAAAAAAAAATTAGAAGCAAATTAAGTGATAGTAAATGGTTCTTATAGCATATATTTTTTTTAACATTTTTGCTTTTAGTTTTTAAGGTTTTGAAAAGCATTTTCATTTAATTTGCATAAGCCATTGAATTCTTCTGTTTCTTCAAATTGTAAATTTTTACACATAATGGTTGCCTTAACAGTTATAATTAATAAATTTATCCAATCATTACTATTTTCTTATTTTTAAAGTAAAATAAGGTACATATTAACATGTTAAAATTAGATCATGGTGTAATGTAACAATTTGATTTTTAGTGTACAGTAAAAGTCTGATGGTCTGGCACCTGTTTGACATGGATAATGTCAGTTTATAAAAATATGTTGTATTGTTAGGTATTTTATAAGCTTATGTTTACATATACGTAAACATTTATAATTACAGTGCGTCGCCGACTTACGGCAGGGGATCCGTTCAAGCACTGCACAGTAGGTTGCTTTCCGTCTTGTGTCATATTTTGCGGTTACCGGCGCTTTAACGTCACCTATGGCCTGTAACTTCATGTTGCATCAAGTTACTGCGCCATAAGTGCCGTTAACTTGATGCCTATTCTTGCCTTTAATGCTGTCAATGGTGCTTATGGCACCGTAACTTGATGCAACATCACTGAAAAAGCGCCGTAAGTCAGTGACACACTGTATCTATCATATATGAACATATGTTCATGAATGTCAGTATATATGCAGCATAGTGTTTTACTCACAAACATGTAAAATATGCCAATTTAACTGGAAATTTGAGCAGTGTCACCTAGTGGGATTCAATCAGTGCAGTGTAAACTTAGAAGCAATGTCAGTGATTTTGGTTGAAATGATTTATCTGCATTACGTATATGATTTGGTAATATTGTTTCATGGGATGTAGGAGGTTATTGAGTATGAGTTAAATGGAATGTCTCCAAGGATTTATCTCTGAATTATGGTAGAGGAGTAGAGGTTTACTAGCTGAATGTTATGGTATGAAGATTTAGTACAGGTGTTCTAGAAAGGCAAGGCAAGCTAGTAGATGTTTAACGGAGGCAAGTTTTCTTTTTATTTCAGGAAGGTGCATTACGGTACTTTATTGCTGCTGTAATTGAAACCTTTCTGTTTTTCCTCTTCATTTTTTGATCCATTGGTGTTCACACTAAACTTGCAAGGTCTTTTGTATGTCTAGAAGCTGTACGTAATCTGTAACAGTGATGTTGCTAGCCCCATGCCCTCACAAATAGCTATCAAAACTTTTATCCAAATTACATTTGGAATAATATATTGGAGTTCACCTGCCCAAACCAGCAAGACGTTCCAGTTCCTCATTTTCATGCCCATTCTCTTCAAAGTGTAATTTTAACGGGTGCACCGACTAAAGAAAAGAAAGTTGCTTACTTTATAAAGGGGCCTTATGGCATCAACACGCCCCATAAATTAATTAGATTACTTATAAATCAAGAGAAAGCACAGTCCCATAAATAATTGCATTGTAAATTGCAGCACTTATTTCTTATGTTGAAATAGCTTTAGTGCAAAAATCAGCTTTCTGTCTGTCGTAGTTTCATAGTTATTACAAAGTAAGCTATAAATTTTTTCTTTTGCAATTTTTTTCAAAACTTTTTCAAAAATAAATGCTTCAATCTTCAAGATGACTGAACCAAATTCAATGTAATTTTTACAGCTTCTAAATAACGTCATATCTATAATTAAAAGCGAGGAAAATTATTTTTGATTGCAATTTTTTCATACCATATTTTTGAAGTTTCAAAATATTTTCACCAACTGAAGTTTCAAAATATTTTCACCAACTGCAAAATTTATGACTTTAATAGGTTGAATATCATATTTCCCCATCTGTATTTTTTCGGTATTAGCTGTAGTATAATAAGTGGTAAAATTTTAAGCGAATCCCTTCTTTATAATGTGACCTTAAGGAGTCGGTGCACCCCTTAACCTGTCCTCTTTCTCATTTTCTTCTTAAAACTTCAAGCCAAAGAGATAACTACTCATTTTCTTCAAACTCCAGTTTTCCGTTGTTCATGAATTTGTTTTTAAGTCCCTTGATCATCTTTTTACTTCATTTGGTTTTGCAAACTATTTTTGCTGATAATTTGATATATTGAGGATCATTGTAAAGAGGACAGTCTCATACAATAATATGGAAATAGGTTGCATCCTCTCCAAGAAACCTATTATTTTTCTTCATTGTTCAGCCTTCCAAGCACTAGGATCCTGTGCACTTAAAATTAACACGTTTCACCTGTTACATCAGCAGTTGCTCTTATGTTTAGTCATCAAATCATTAACTACTACATTAATTTACTTTAACTCACTTGTATGTAAGGTGCCTTTACAAATCTACACAGAATTATTTTCATAATGTTCCTGCCTCTAAAGTCAAATAGTATTACCTCTTTCTCCCCTCAAGACCTCTCAAAACATGGTTCCACCCCAAATAGTATTACCACTTCCCCCTGTCTTAAAACCTCTCAAAACATGGTTCCACCCCATAGGTTTTGCTGCGTATTTTAAAGGGTTACATTTTTCACAGGATAATCATAGGATCTGCATCTTTTAAATTATTGCCTTTTGAAAAGCCTTGACAGATTGCATGGAATATCATTAAGTCTGTGATTGAAGCTCAATAAGAATTCAGAATTTTGTGAATGAAGCATAAATAAAGTTGTATATTTTGGGGGTAAGAACACTAAGAAATGTTACCATACATTTTCAAGTTCTGCTGCATGCATTTATAGACTAGCAACAGTCTTGGTTGCCAGGACAAAATGAAATCCATGCAGTCCCACAGGCACGATACCTATATTATTACAGGCAAATATTTTTTAAATAACATTATTGATTTGAATCACAGTAACCTTTTCCGTTTTTCTTTTAAATCATTTGAGCTTTTTCATATGTGAATACTTGAAAACAACTTCAGGAGACTTCTACTTTTGTCAAGTAACCTATTCCCAGTGTAGTCAAAATGTTGCAGCCAACATTTTTCGCTTTTAATAACTATGCTGTGATTCTGTATAATTTTTCTTGTAGTTTCCAATGATTTTCCTTTTGTAATAAAACTTAGCAGTAGTTCCATTTGCCATACTTTATAGTATATATGGTTTATGATCCTAAACTACATTCTATTTATTTCTTGGACATGATTTCAGTCTTTGCTGAAAAAGTGAAGTTTTCATCAATGCCGTAAGTGTTAAGTTTTTAGATAACAGAAACTCAGCATTAAAACAAGTTAGATAACCAGATATAGAATGAAAATAAAAAAAATTATTTTATAAACCACAGTAGTGAGCTGTATTATTGATTTTTACCAGTTTGCTCATATACTGTAACCTGCATGACTGTAAGAAATGAGCCAAGTAGGTGTCACACTGATTTGTCACCTGGTTTGCCTGTACTGAACAGTTTAGTTGTAAATTCTTATATATATATATTTCAGAATGTCAAGAAGTGACTTTATAACAAGACAAATTTTTAAACATTACAAATAAACAGGCAGTTAATGTTTGACAATAAGACTTTTACTGTACAATTTTATTTGTTACTGAGTTTAATTTATTGCTCATATTATATAGCTATTAAGTTGTCAAGTCATGAAGGTAATGATTTTTTTTATTGTAGTACTAAGGAAATCTATTTCTGAGGAGTTATAGTAGCATTTTACTTGATCATTCCAGTGGCATCAACCTGTTGTTGCTTCTCAAGTTGTAAGGAATGATTTACTGAAATCATGAGTTGGGCCAGTTTAGATATTGCAATTTTTTGTTAAGAGCAAAAAAAAAAAAAAAAAAAATTTTTTTTGCATACTTTTGACATCCTTTTTATTGAGCAATTATCAAACATGAAATTTTACTCCTGGAATCTTCTGAGAAGAAATTTAAACAGCAAAAAAGGCGTTGTACTCTCCTAAAAGTTTATTCAAAGTAAGTAGTAGTGCTTGCTACTGAATCCAAATGAATGGGGAAAAAGCAGTTCTAAGAATAGAATATTTCATCAAAAGCATGATTTTACAGTTTTTCTGTATCTGGCCTTTTTGAGAAAGTGGGTAGAAAGGTAACAAAAAATCATCTTGTCATAATACTTATTTTGCTTGTAGTTAAGGCATAGTTTTACATATTTCTTGAGTTTCTCTTTAAAAACAAAATTGAAATTAAAAGTCTTCCAATACAGACCAGGCAATCTGTGATAGGTAAATTCTTGCCCTCTTAGGGAACTTTTATTGTTATATAGTGAACATATGAACATAAGATGGAGTACATGATTTAACAGTATTTCATCATTAAAAATTCAGAAAACAGTATTTTAAAATGAATGTTAAAATTTAAGAGTACCATTCATGAAAGTGTTCTAAAGACAATCTAGTACTTGGAAAGATTTGGCCTCAGGCTACCATATTGTAATTCTGGGAAACTTTATCAAAATAATCATAATTATTAAAAAAAAAGTCAGTTTCTAATTGATAATGTTTTTGAGTGAAGTCAATGACCTAGGATTATTTTAATTTGCAATATAAGTTTAGTTGTGAAAATTACTAAAAAATAAGTGGTGAAAACTAGTCAGGATAATGGAAAACAGACAGATGATACAAAAACTTATTTCATCACAAAAATCAGGAACCAACAATCCACTCCATTTCGTTAAGTTGATATAGAATGAAGAATCAAAATTTTGGAAATTTAAGTTTATGCATGTATGCTTTGAATCATGAAAAATGTAAGCATGCTTCTGAAAAAATTTGTTGCTCAAGTCCATGATGATAAAGGACAATACTTAAACTTAGGTCAAATTGCTAGTGTATGCCAAAAAAATATTCAAATGAAGATCTTAGAAGATAAATGTTAGAATTGCTACTAAGGCCTTCATAAAATGAATGTGCAATTGATAGCTGATGCCTTTTGTTTGTGGGTGAGTGGGGAGGGGTGATAGATCAGAGGGTGAATATATTCCAATACAGGGATAAGTACCTTCACCTTCTACTTGAAAAGATTTCTTTTTGTTGCTTGTATTTTACATTGTTAAAAGTAATACAGTAAAATATAGTCTTACCATTGTATATTTGTTTTTAATATATTTTACTCTAATAAACACTTATCAGGGAAAGCTTTTCTTTAATTTCATAATGCATTTACCTAAAATCATTATTCACATTTAACCCATTACTTTTCCAATGTCTAATGCAGAAAAATTATCTCAAGGCTGCATAAGATGTAGCCTCAACAAAAATAGGATTTATAATGTTTAAAGAATACAATGTTTTCCAGTAATTAACTGTATATTAGATAGAATAATGGATATAATTAAATTTGGAACAGAAAAGGGAAACTGGAAGTGATGCTTTGCAATTTATTTCTCGTTATATGTATATTGGCAGATGGGAACTCTCTTTACCGAGTTCCTAATTATCAAAATTAAAATTACAGCCAAGCATTCATATACTATATTGAAATAACTACCTACTGTAATGTACACATCACTAAATGTGTGAATTTTAAATAATGATTATTTAAAAAATAGTTTAACCAGACCACTGAGTGACTATCAGCTCTCATAAGGCTGGCCCGGGATTGGGATGAAATACCAGGTCTAGGCCGTAGGCCCAGAACCGAGACCAAATAGTAGGTCAGTTGCATGATGATGAATAAATGAAAAATTGAAAAGAAAAAACTGTATAAGGTATATGCTACAATGGAACACAAGTACAGTGGAGCCTCGGCTTTCGCGCACAATCCATTCCTGAACCTCCCACAAAGTCCAAAACGTACAAAGACTGAAACAATGATTACCATGAGGAATATTGTAAATACAATTAATGCATTCCAGACCCCTAAAAATATTTTTTTAAATACATTTTATTGGGAATAAACTGTTTTACATACAGAATGAGAAATAAATATTAATGAATAATGAAACAAATAATAAACATTTAGCATCACTCTTACCTTTATGAAAGACAGAGAGAAGGGGAGGATGAGCAGGGGCACGAGCTGGGTCGGCAGCAGAGACAGGTCTTGTTACAGGAACAGGGCCAGGTCCAGGGGCAGGAGTAGCAGCAAGCATGATGGCAGGTACAGCTGGCGCTGGCATCCCTGTCATTACCAAGGGAGACAGGTGGTGCAGGAAACCTGTACACCCTCAACAGTGGCACCCCGAAACCAAGAGGGGGAGGCACTGGGGTCGTAGGGAGGTGGAGCGATGGCTATGCTGTTGAGTGCCCACCGATACTGAGGAGATGCCCATGGGATTGTGAATCCACACCAGGTGTGGAGGAGCATAGCAGCCAGGCTGGGTCACGGTTGCTGTGGTGGTGATGACAACAGCATGGGTAACAGCGCTGATGGATGCTCTGTTCAAGTAAGCCGGCAGCGCTTCAACTGAGAGCGGTCCCACGAGCCTGAAGGAAGACCATACTTGGACTAGCCCAGACACCTCACCTGCAGAAGAAAAAGTCTGGTAAAGGGGGGTTCCTCCTCACTCTGAAGGAGGACCTTCAAAGCAAGAAGAGGCTCTAAGAGGAAAGTTACCTAGATCCACAGCCACTGACCCCCACCTCTTCCTCCTTCAACTCTGGAGGAGGAAGCGGAGAGAGACCTCCCTCAAAGGGGTGGCAGAGAGCACAGGATGGTTGCTGGGAGACAGGCAAAAGGTTTAGGCTTCCTAACCTATCTCTTCCTCCCGCCAAACTTCCCTCCACTGGGATGTGGACCACAGGGAACACTCCGCACACATCGCTTCACCATCACACTCACACCCTCAGCAAGAAGCACAGAATGAGTGAGGATCTACATCTACAGAAGTGCGGATCTTGTCACACTTCTTTCTGTCTACCCCGGGGCAATGCCACCCAGGGGCAGGAGTTAACAATAGAATCCCATGAAAAGTGATGTTTTGGTGTTTGAGGAAGAAGAAAATCCCAGAAAAGTTGGTTAGGCTGGTCAAGATGACATATCAAAGAACAAGCCAAAAGTAATAACAGCAGTTAGCAGTTGGGGAAACAGAAAACTTTAAAGTTTGTGTTAGATTACGCCATGGGTCAGCATTAAGCCCATTTTTGTTTGTGCTGGTCATGGGTGTTTGGAGAGTGGCAGGAGTCTTTAGAGAGGGGTGGCTTAAAGGTGAATGTGAATAAAGCAGAGGTTTTGGTGAGCAGTAGGGAAGATAGACAGAATAATTATACAAGAAAGAACAGGCTCAATTATAAAACAAACAGAAAAGTTTAAATACTTAGGATCTACTTTAAGCCAAGAGGGAGGATGTGAGGCTGAAGTTGACAGTAGGATAAAAGCAGCTTGGGTAAAATGGAGAGATGTAGTTGGAGTAATATGTGATAAGAAAATGCCAATCAAGCTAAAAATCAAGATCTATAGCACAGTGATGAGACCAGTGTTAATGTATGGATAAAAAACGGGCTCTAAGAAGAAAAGAGGAAGTAAAGCTTGAGAGAACATAGATGAGAATGCTGAGGTGGATTATGGGAATATCGTTGCTTGAGAGATTGGAAAATGAAATAAGAAGAAAAGATTACAGAGGTGATATGAAAGTCATGATTGAGATGGTACAGGCATGTGTTATGGATAGATGATGAGGGAGTGAAGAGGGCTTGGCAAGAACTTGTTAGAAAAAGAAGATTGTGAAGGAGACAGAGAATTAGATGGCAAGAGAAAGTGAAGAAGATATGGAGAGAACTGGTTTGGTGGAGGACGATGCCTTTGATAGAAGGCACATCAGGCAACCGACCCCTTAATGCAGAGATAACGGTTGGAAAGAAGAAGCAGCTCATACATCAAACGGTTGTGGGTGGCCTGACAGATAAACCTGAGCATGAATACCCGGCCTAACTCCTTTGAGGATGAACAGTGGAAACAGTATCTGAAATAATTAGTATTCAATGCCCAGGATTAGCTCTTATACTTATTTTGTTGGAAAAAATCCAATCCTATTTTGGGATTCAAGAAAAAAGGAGGTTAACAAATAAAAAAAAAATGCTCCCAACACGAATATACTGTATATTGTAAGGACGACATTTGGGCCGAATGTTCGCCCTACCTTCGTAAATATCTTTTTCCCATATGCATGTTTCTTCTCTTCCGGATACTAAATTGTAGAGCAATTCACGCCCTTTTCATCAATGTATATATTGTGTGAATCCGTTTCCTCTATGTCAAACTATATGTGTATATTTGGCTGTGAAGAAACACATTCACAGCAGGGGCTCCGCCCTTTTGTTTATGTTTGTTCCTGCGTGCATGACGAGCACTACATTTCTGTCTGCACACCACCTTATGTACAGCCTCTCTGCAGAATAAAGTTAGTTTGATCTCCCTCCTTGTCTGACTCAGTCCTCACAACTGGTGACCTTCCGGAGTAGGTGACTCAAGCGGTTTTGGCTTTTGCCATTAAGGTACTCCTCAGTACCATAAGCGGACTTGAAACAGCACTTCCTCAAAGAAGTGTTTTGGAGTTTGATCTTACAATTTGGCCTGCCATTCACAACCCCCGTCAACCGTAAGAGTGAGCTGATCAGACACTGGAGGACTCAACTTAATCACGTGACTTCTCCTGGCCCGTGCCCTCTGGAGCCTCGACACCTCGGCCCGCGGGACAATCCATACTATCGCTAGGGACCTCCCTGACACCCGTGCCTGCACCCCAAACGGCGCACCAGCGGAGCCCTCCATCAAACTGCCACCTTTCTCCAGACAGGCTGTCGCAACCTGGCTATACCAGGCTGAGATCAGTCTGGATCCATGGCATCACCAGGGATGGTGCCAAGGCGGACCTCATCGCTTAAGCCTTCCCAGAGCACGTTTTTCACCGCCTCGCCCCATGGATGTGCAGCCAGCCTGAGGAGCTGCCCTACGAAGGCCTGAAGATGCAACTCATTCAGGTTTTCTCCCCCCCGGTTCTCCAGAGGGCCGCCCACATCTTCGACCTGGTGGTCAATCTTATGATCACCGTAGATACAAGACTAGCCTGGCACAAACTCCAGAACCTAGTCCTTCTGCCAGAGGTGGACCCCCAAGGACGCCAGAAGGAGGTGAGCATCCTCCGACAACTTTTTCTCCACCAGCTCGCGCCCAAGGTCCGCAGTCAGATCCCTGATGCGGAGGACCTGGACATAGAGAGTTTGGTAGAATGAACTTTTGCCCTCTTCACTGCCACCCAGGCTGGAAAACTCTCCACCCTGCCATCAGCCAACAGCCTGCAGCAAGAGGAACCTGAAGAAGGGCCTCTTCCACTGTCAGTTCGGCAGCAGGGCAAGTAAGTGCGAGCACCCCTGCTCCTTCTGACCTTCAAAAAATAGCAAAGGCAGCGCCCAAGACAGGCCCCCATGGCAGCGGCAGTAATGAAGTCCCGCCCCAGAGGACAGCATCTCCAGCCTCAGGATGCTGGTAGATACTGGCGCCATGCAGTTGGTATTTCCTCCATTGGCTGAGGACTGCAGCCGCGCCCCCGATGACCGGACTGCCCTCATAGCTGCCAATGGAATCCCAATCCGCACCTATGGCACCAGGGCCCAGAGCATCGCGTTCCTGGGCCAGAACTACACCTGGCCTTTCGTCCTCACCGACATACGAACCCAGGAGAACGAACCCATCTCCTGGGGGCGGACTTCCTTGCCCACCACTGTCTCTTGGTAGACGTGGCCTGCCAACACCTCCCCGACACCAAGATCTGTCTCTCCCACCCACTTGCCACAGGACCAAGGGCACCCACCATCTGCTCCATTCTTCCCCACCACAGATACGCCTCCCTTCTGTAAGAGTTCCCAAACATCTTCCACCCTGAGCTTCGCCAGGTGGCAGGGGCTGTGCCCAAGCACGGGGTTTACCACTACATAAAGTCCAAGGGCCCCCGGCGCACGCCAAGTTCCACTGCATCTCCCCTAAGCTCCTCCAGGAAGCCAAGACTGCATTCAAAGAGTGCCATTTTGCTTGGTGAGATGTACCTGTGCACTGTCTGAATAATCAACCGATATCACACATTTAACATACAACTAGAAAACGAATTATAGCTAGAAGTGTTCACGAATTGTCGGTGATAAGATTAGTGTCAGAATAGTAGGATAAAGCGTCTACTAAGTTAGTTTTTCGAGTGAATTATTAAAAATTTGAACAGGATGGCAGCGAGCAGCAACTGTGGAAAGCAATGGAGGAATCTTGGTTGCCTTGCAGACATGCAATATGATGACTTAGCAGGAAGGGAACTAGCATTTCTTATCTATGAGATCAATAACAACCCTAACCAAAAAGATGCAAAAATATTCATCGACATACTGGAAGGATATGATCCTTCAAACTGGAACAAGTCTGCAGAAAATATTATGAAAATAACTGAAGCAGTACCAAATAGAATTCAGGTGGTCAAGAGACTTATAAAGAAAATTTACATCAATCAACACATTCCTACAAAGAAAATGAATAAGCTGATTGATGCAATAGGAAAACGAATGCCTAAAGCATGTAAACTGTGGAAGGTGTAGTATAGCATTGTAAATCCACAAAACCTGATCAGGAAATGCTATGCATCCCACATCCTCAATGTGCAGAAGTCCAGCAAAATACAAGTAAGAACAGAAGAGTATTTTGCTCAACATGTCTATCATGGATAGATAATGTTGTTTTATCAA
Source organism: Macrobrachium nipponense (assembly GCF_015104395.2). Taxonomy (NCBI): domain Eukaryota; kingdom Metazoa; phylum Arthropoda; class Malacostraca; order Decapoda; family Palaemonidae; genus Macrobrachium; species Macrobrachium nipponense. The sequence goes on along the minus strand of NC_061110.1, from coordinate 78,118,194 downwards.
GACTTAATGTGCAAATAGTAGAGGATGAAGAAGATGAGGAAGAGGAAGAAGAGGAAAATGGAAAAGAAGAAAATAAAACTGAAGTTATAGAAAAAAAATAATGAAAACAAAGAACAGGACAAGAGTATGGCTGCAGAGATACTCATAGGTACTACATATGAAGCAATACAGCAGCATACATACGATGAAATAAATTACATGACAACACAAAATGAAATCCCGAAGAGGCTTTACCCAGATCTTCATACCGATGGGAAAGAGCAAGAAAAAAAATTAAAAAAAGACAGTCTGCACCCTTTTGAAAAGAGGGAATTGCAGATTCGGTGAAAGATGTTACTACAAGCATCCCAAGGTATACACATTTGCCATAAATCTCATGGCTATGAGGATGAATGCAGCGATTTACATCCAGAAATGTGCAAAAACTTAAAAGAAGGAAAAGGATGTAAGTTCAACAAAAAATGTAGATATATGGACCCTGTAGCGATGAATCACAATCACTTAAATAATAAAAACCAAAATAAAAATGAAACAAATAAAGAAAGGAACAAAGAACATGAGGTGAAGGAAAAAACAAGCCATCACCGTGTTTTGGAATGTCAGAATCGAGAATTCAAGCATCAGCACCTGTAAAGCATTAAGGCAGAAGAAATAATTATGTAGGGAATATATTAGCTAGGAAATCTACTAGTAGAGTTAAGGTAGATGAAGGTGAAGGAGAGGTAGAGAGAGGGGTAGAAACCGAACGCAAAATAGGATGTTTAAAAAGTGAGAACAATAAAACCAGCGCCTTCGCCACAACAGAAAATCGATGAGTAAGCTGGGACAGTGAACTTTCACCCCTCAAGTGGGTGGTCACGATGGATCACGACAACCACTAGAATTCGACCTGGGTTGGCACCGGAAGCTGGAGGCGTTTAAGAGGAAGAACCAACTATGAAAAAGTAGGATGTTCTCCAGTAGCAAGAAGGAGTCTGAAATTCAGGAAGAGGTTCAGACATTTGGAAAGCACAGAAAGTCAGTTGGGAACTCACCTCTGGACGTGAACCATTTTGTCGGTTGATACTCTGTACCCTGTGAAAATTTTTGTGTGATTGGAGAGTGAATTTGTGTTATAATAATAATTAAGATAAACAACTTGGTGTTTAACTTGCCAAGAATCCAATGAAACGTATCCATGCCAAGCCTCCTGAGGGAATGGATCAGTGAAAAGAATTAAATTAAAATAATTAAGATAGTTCAGTAAGACGTCCAGAAATACTAAAGTATCCTACAATATATAACCATAAGTTCCTACAAGAGATTTTAACTCAACGCATTGTAGATGAAGGATAACTCCCATATAACAAAACTAAAAGAGAAACAAATAAAAACCAAAACTACAAAGGAAAAAGTCTGAATATTACCCATATAAAATGATGGGGATAACATGCAAACCATCATAGTGATGAATGCGCAGGGTTTAGTTACGAGCAACTCATAAAGAAAAATAAGATTTCTTAGAAAAACTAACTCAAACTGGAAAAACATATATGATGAATATAAGTGAAACCTGGTATGCCCAAGAGACTGGTAATGATGATCAGATAAAGGGGTTCAAAACTTATAGATCAGATAGAAAAAATAGGAATCAAGGGGTAATTGCGATATATGGGAGAGACATAAATCAAGAAAAATATATGAGAAATATAGTAACTCAGAATGTGAATTAAAAGTGGTATGATTGGAATCTGAAAAATTAGTGTACACCATAATATATATAGACCCCCTAATGCTAGAGTTTGACACAATAATAGAAAAATTGGATGATATATGTAGAAATCACAAAGACTGGACTATACTCCTATCCGGAGACTTTAACTTTCCTTTCGTAGATTGGAAAGAATGAATAGGAGATTGTGGTTGTATTTATATATATAAAAAGAGAGTAATAGTAGTGTAGAAGATAAGAGGCAATTCAAAATGCTAATAGATATGCTATTAGAACACAACATTCACCAAATAAATCACCTGCTAACAAGAAAGGATAATACTTTAGACCTAGTACTTGTGAACGAGGTGAATTATGTTAAAGAAATAATAGTGTACAATACGAGTATTTCAGACCATAATGTCATAAAATTAACAGTCCGTTCCTAAGCAAGTGAAAACAGAGATAAGCAAGAGATGAAAAAGTGGGAAGAATATGGAAATACAATTCTATAATAAGAATATAAAATGGTCAGAAATAAATGAAGAATTAAACAAAGATTGGTAAAACATATTCGTAAGTGATGATATACAGGTAAATATGGATATATTATATAAAATATTAGACTGGAAAAATATATACACCGAAGAAAAGTAAACATCAGTCATTCATAACAAGAGACAGAAGGATCTTGTTCCAGAAAATCAGAATGTGGAAAAAAGTCTTGCAAAAGAAAAGAATGCATGGAAAGTGATGGAACTAAAATAAGTAAGATAGAAAATGCAGAACAAAAGATTATGCAATCAAAAGAAAATGAAAAACAGGACTTGGAAGAAAAGACCCTAGTACTAGTAAATATCAGGCAAAACCCCAAACTATTGTACTCATATGCAAAAAAAAAAAAAAAAAAAAAAAAAAAAAAAAAAAAGGAGTAGAAATAGGCTCTCTACAAATTGAAGGGAGATTAACAAATGAAAAAAAGGAAATACGCAACATATTAGCAGAAAGATATAAGAGAGAATTTGCTCCTAAAACTGATAATGAAGATAATGATACAGAAATAAGAGATGAAAATAGTGAATATTTATCAGACAGATATTAATGAAGCCGATATTGTGCAGGCTATTGATGAAATTAAAAATGGATCAGCAGCTGGACCAGATGGTGTCCATGCCATTTTATTAAAGAAAGTAGATCATTCTATCGCAAAGCCGCTCGCAATATTATTAAGGCAAAGTGTAGATACAGACAAGATTTATGATGAGCATAAATTAGCATATATTATCCCTACTTTCAAAAGTGGATCAAGACTAGAGGCAAGTAATTATAGGCCTGTGAGTCTTACATCACACATTATGAAAGTGTATGAAAGGGTAAAGAAGAAAAATATCATGAAACACTTAATGAAAAATAATTTGTTTAATATAGGACAACATGGTTTCGTACCCAGAAAAAGTACACAAACCCAACTGTTAGCCCACCATGAGAATATATATAAAATATGATAAACGGAAAAGAAACAGATGTGGTTTACCTAGACTTTGCAAAAGCTTTTGACAAGGTAGACCATAATATATTAGCAAAGAAAATTAGAAAACAAGATAGGAAGATTGATAAAAGAATTTTTACACAACAGAAAACAGATAGTTATTGCAAATGATGAGAAATCTGATGAAACTAAGGTAATATCCGGTGTGCCACAAGGTGCTGTGTTAGTTGCATTGCTGTTTGTTATTATGATTGCAGACATAGACAGTAATGTTAAGGACTCGGTAGTGAGTAGTTTTGCCGATGACACAAAAATAAGTAGAGAAATTACTTGTGATGAAGATAGGATCTCACTACAAAGAAACCTGAACAAAATATATGAATGGGCAGAGGTAAATAGGATGGTATTTAACTCTGATAAATTTGAATCAATAAATCATGGCAATAAAGAAGAAAAGCTATAAGCATATAGGGGACCTAATAACGAGGCAATCACAAATAAGGAAGCAGTTAAAGAACTTGGTGGGATGTTGGATAGGAACATGTTATGCAATGATCAAATAGGAATACTATTGGCAAAATGCAAAGCAAAAATGGGAATGTTGTTACGGCACTTCAAAACAAGAAAAGCCAAACACATGATTATGCTTTATAAACATATGTACATAGTCCACTTGAATATTGCAATATGATAAGGTACCCACATTACCAAAAGAATATTGCACAAATAGAGAGTGTACAAAGGTCCTTTACAGCTAGAATAGAAGAAGTTAAGGATCTTTACTACTGGGAAGACTACAATTTTTAAAATTATATAATCTAGAAAGGAGAAGAGAATGCTACATGATAATACAGGCATGGAAACAGATTGAAGGAATTCCCAAAAACATCATGGAGTTAAAAATATCAGAAAAAGCAAGCAGAGGTAGATTAATAGTGCCCAAAACTATACCAGGAAAAATAAGGAAAGCACACAGAACATTCATCCACTACGCAGCAGCATAAAAAATGCAGCGTCTATTCAATGTGTTGCCAGCTCATCTGAGGAACATATCAGGAGTGAGCGTAGATGTGTTTAAGAATAAGCTCGACAAATATCTAAATTGCATCCCAGACCATCCAAGATTGGAAGATGCAAAATATACCGGAAGATGCAAAATATACCGGAAGATGCATTAGCAATTCTCTGGTAGACATTAAAGGTGCCTCAAACTGAGGGACCTGGGGAAACCCGAACAAGCTGTAAGGTCTGTAGGGTCAGGAGGGACTCCCAGGATGGGCCAGGAACTGCATCGGGTGTCAGAGCAACAAGACGGGAAGACACACTGAATCAGGGATAGGCTCTTTCCCCCAGCCCAGGCGAAGATTCGGACACTTCCACATTGATGTCGTCAGGCCCCTTCCTCCATCCAATGGTGCCAGATACCTCATGACGGTGATCAACCGATCTACCAGGTGGTTTGAGGCCACCCCGATGTCAAAAGCCACTGTAGACGCCTGTGCCGAAGCCCTCCTGTCCAGCTGGATCAGCCACTTCGAAGAGCTGGACGATGTCACGAAGGACCAGGGACCCGCCTTCACATTAGAGGTCTGGTCTTCCCTGGCACGCATGATGGGGACCAAGCACCACACCACCACGTCCCACAACCCCGCAGCCAACGGCATGATGGAGAGGGTCCACCGCTCTCTCAAGGCTTCCCTGATGGCACGTTGCAAAGGTCCCGAATGGAAGGCGCAGCTACCATGGGTCCTCCTCGGCCTCCGCACTGCCCCAAGAGCCAACAGCGACCAGTCCCTGGCAGAAAAGGTGCACGCCGCCTTATGTAGAGCCTCTGTGTGGAATAAAGTTAGTTTGATCTCCCTCCTTGTCTGACTCAGTCCTCACAATATCAAATAAACAGTTCCACCAATTTGCCATGAAATGACCAACAACATTCTATGTTTTAAGAAACTAGCTTGAGAGATGGCCTTCTCTCTCTTAACCAAGCATTCAGTATAGACATATGAAAACTTAAGATGGCTATTGGTCATCTTCCTTGAGAGATGGTCTTCCCTCTAATAACCAAGAATTCAGTTCTGAAATATAAAAACATATAATGGTTACTGGTAATCTATCTTTCCTCCTGGGGGGGGGCGGCTTGGTACGGGTAATGCCTTCAGTGCACTATAGTCATTACTTAAGTTTTTTTGCAGCGTCCCTTTGGCCCCTAACTGCAACCTCTTTTATTCCTTTTACTGTAGTACCTCTGTTCATATCGTTTTCCTTCCATCTGGCTTACTACCGTCTCTACAATGATTTCATTGTGCAACTGCTTTGAGGTTTTCCTCCTGTTACACCTTTTAAACCTTCTTACTGCCAATTTCCCTTCCAGTACTGAATGACGCCACAGGTCCCGGCACTTGGCCTTTGGCCTCAATTCTGTATTTTAGAAGTTACTGAAATTTCCAGGCTTTTTTAACTTTTTTTTTTATTTCCATATTTGTATTTACGAATATTACACCCTAACTTGGGAATAACTTACACCTAAGGGGAATTATAACTGATAAGTGTTTCATCCAAGGCAGGATTCAAACCGATGCCTGGTTAAGAAACTACCATAGACAGTGATTCATTACACAACTATCATGAGAGATGTTTGTATTATTTTAATTTTTCTGACTTTTCATGTTCTTATTTACTCTTAAATATTGTTGTCTGGTTTAGAAACAATGGTAATCCAGGTAATAACTCTGACAACTGAGATATCAAGTTGATATCGACTCATCTGTGGATATGCCTGTCCAATTTGGGTTCTGAACTTGGAATCAATATGAACCCACCTCCACCATGAACACTGATTGGTAAGTTTGTAACTCTTGGCTAATTTTGATTTTTTTGTCACATAAATATTAGGTTACAAATATCGTTTGATATACCATCCACTATATTTTCCCCGTAGAGGAGTTGTGCCGTCAGTGCACTCAGTGCACAAGGGGTGCACCATAGGCATTACCAAGTTCTTTTTAGCGTCCTTTCGGCCCCTAACTGCAACCATTTTCATTCCTTTTACTCTACCTTCATTCATATCACCTTTCTTCCATCTTGCTATGCATCCTCTCTTAACAATTTCCTTTCCAGTGTTGAATGACCTCATAGGTCCCAGTGCTTGTCCTTTAACCTAAACTATATATTCCATTCCACTAATATATCTTCCTTAAGGCAACAATGAAGCGGATTAAGGCAATTAACAGAACCAACGTCGGCTTAACGACCACAGGCATCACCTAACTGCATATCTCCCACTATATATTTCGCTAATGTAACTTCTTCTGTCATTCACTACTTGATAAGGGTGGGATTCACTCCACCAAAATATAGTCCTTAGCATTAAACCAGTGCTTTAATGGGACTTTTATACTTGAGACGTATCCTGTTTTAACAGAAGAATTTATTTACATATAAATACATACATATACATATGTAAGTATATATATATATATGTGTGTGTGTGTGTGTGGTTTGTGAAAATTTGCGCGTCCAGCAAACATATACCTAGACATATGAATATACTGAAATATTAAATAGCTTAACATAACGTGAAGGGCTGTACAGGCTTTTATTGATAACACAAAAATATATTATTTTTATGAATTTCCATTTTATGTTTTGTAAAAGTATGTACGTACAAAGTATGAAAATTCGTAAAAACAAAAATCTTAACAAGGTTTTCATATGAACCTGGTCTTGAACCGAACAATATAAATCTCTGGTTAACTTCATGAGAGAGAGAGAGAGAGAGAGAGAGAATGTTATATACATAAATAGAAATTAAGTCTTTGAAGGAAAACTGGTGTGAAAGGGACTAAGATAAGTCACAAAGAGAGAGAGAGAGAGAGAGAGAGAGAGAGAGAGAGAGAGAGAGAGAGAGAGAGAGAGAGAGAGAGATCTTACGGGTCATAAACCATGTCACTATAAATCATGAGAAGATGGGTTTATGTATTATCTGTCAGATCACTGGCGAAAACCATTTCAGGCAATAATATAGTTCGTTATTACATCTTCTTTTAAAGCTAGTTCAGAAGTATTTGCAACCTAAAGAAGTTAGGATAGAAATAATTGGTTTTAAAGGTTTTCATAACGAGTTTAAAAAATAATTGCTCAAAGTCACTTAGCCTCCTGAAATTATGGATACGTTAAGGATTGTTTGCAATGATTTCACTCAGAAGTGTTGTTACCACAGATATAGAGAGGGCACTTCTACAACAACTACTACTATGAACATATAGGCTACCGATACGACTGTGTTAGTCTTAGGAGTTATAACTGGAAGTAGAATATGGTTCACTTACAGTGAATGATACATTCGCTTAATATCTGATGGTACTAGAATCACTAACTCGTACACGTAAGGTAAATTAATTTCACTCCCTCTGGCACGCTCACGAATACATCTGAAAAATAGATACAAGACAAACAAAAAATGTAAGATGCTTTTTATTCAGAAGCTAAGATAAAAAGTCATAAAATCTGGGATAGAAAATTACAAAAATGATTGAAGTGAATTAAGTAATCTTTATCTTGAAGAGGAAATCACAATTCAAAGCTACAAAACACCAAATGGATCAACACACACATTTACTTGTTATAAATTACTCGAATCCGCAATCACTGTTCTGACCAAATTGTGAAAATAAGAATTCATTCTTTGCTTCTGCTTTGACTCAAGTCGACTGATCTTCCATCTTTTAACAGGTGGGGCTATCCTTCATTTTAGTTTTAGTTTTTCCCTACGTTCTGATTGGGTGAGATTATTAAGATGCTTGCCTCGTTGGTCTGCAGGTCGCCCACAAGAAGAGCAAAAGCGCGCGCGCGCACACACACACACACACACACAGGCATAATCAAAGTAAGTCTGTTGAGAATCTACGGATCCGTTTCGGTAATACTTTAAAATTGCCCTGAGGGCTAAAATAAGACCTGCAAAAACAGGAATGATATCCAAATAAAAGTATTTTTGAATGACAAACGCTCAAACACATCTTGACAGGCACCACTGCAAAGACCACATAAGGTCCTATAGCTTTTAGGAAGAAAATGCTTTTCAATAAGTGACTGATTGCTTGATTAACAAAAAGTTAGGCTTTTTTTCATCCAAGCAAAGGGTAGGACTTCCTGTCATGTCTGCGCCGAAGGGAATGAAAAAGAGGGAGTTGGAGCTGAACAACCTGACAGAGATCCAGAAAAATAAAGATAATGAAGTACTTGGAACTTGCGGTGGAATTGGGAGAAAACCGCACAACTGCACCGAGAAGTAACGGTTAAGAGAAAGGAAGAAAGAAGGCAGGTAAAGTAAAAGGCTACAGTGGATGCATCTAGGGGCACTATCCCCTCTCGGGATTTATAACATCGATGCATACAATGGTACATTTCATTCCAAAAATGAGATTAAGAACATGGAAAGTAAAAATAATGAGGACCGGTACAGAAACAGGGAACTGACTACATATTACTCCTGAATAACAAAAATGGTAGGTAATAGCCAAATGTTATGCATGAACATTAGTCAAGAAAATACGTGGTTGAGGTGTGAACATCAGATTTGTAAGGGACAATAAAAATTAAGAAAATAAACAGAAATTTACGGAATAAAATACAGATTGATAGGTTACTGAATAATAATCAGAAAATTAATTAATGAGATGATAGAAAATAGAGACGAGTAAAAAAGGGACTTAACTTGAAAGATAGTAAGCAAGTTTACAAAAACAAAATATGTGAGAAGAAAATTAATTAAGAATAATTTCCTTTCTGTTGGTTGTGCAGAGATCAGAGATCCACACCATGCAAACTACTTGTCCCAACTACCCTATTTGATGGTCAAGTGCTCGAGCTGGCAAAAAGCCGGATTAATCTAAACCACTAACCTAGTAAGGCGAAAAATGATCTAGAAACTACAGGGAGAGCGTGGAGAAAATATTACTCATTCGGATAAATGGAGAGACAGACAGACGGAGGATGTTACCAGTAATGTCCATTAATGAACTACCACTTGATATTCTTTTTACAAGTACCTGGTGGTGTTAGGAAAACTAACCTTGAAAGTTTATATGCACATTAAAGAGAAAATGTGGATACTCGCCTGTTACTTTGCTCATATGTGGAACAAAACTTCCAATGAAAAACTCAAAAAAAGAAGAAAGACTGTTAGAAATAGCATGCCTAGGTCTAGTGTGTATAATCTTCAAAGTTGTGAATGCAAATGATGAATAGAATTATGAAAAATCCGCTGAAGCATACGCAATGATATGATCGGAAGACGGTGCCAAAGATTAATGCTAAGAGCTGGAATAAGAAATTCAAGTTTTTTCCAGCAATTTAAGATGCAAGTGAGCTGCTAAAGACCAAACTATGGAACATTATTTAAAAAAGCAGATTTAAAGAATTACAACATTTCCTCAGGATAGACAGGTCTTCAAATGCCTTGAAAGCTTACTCAATATGTCCAATTTTTGTGCTATTGAAGAAGAGGGGTCCCGGATGAGTTAAATGTGAATTTGAAGTTAACAATTACAAGCTGAATTTAGATTAATTGCAGGCAGTTGAAGAAACGTTATTCCCGAAATTAATTTGGGTGAGAAGGATCCAATGTCCCAGGCTTAACAGCATTATTACATTAAGTACTTAGATGTTAGCAAAAATACCTGGATGTTTTAAAGAAAAACTAGATATACAGTTACTACGCAGATTTAAAGCCTACTTATTACAGAGAATAGTAGACGATACTTTTAATGATTTTAAAGACAAATCACGATAACTGTACAGAGAAAAAATTAACTTCATTTATGATTCACCATGATTTCAAAGAACTCTAACAAAATAAATAAATAAATACCTTCATTTACAGAAAGGGAGCCTTCTCGGGATTGGAATGAATAAATGAATCATGAAAGTTAAGCCATAGAGCTAAGCACTTGGCGACTTGTAGCCATTCAATGCTTAAGGCAGTGAAAAGAGGGAACTAGAGTGGTAATAAGTTAGGTTTATCTTTGTTTAACCAAACCACTGAGCTGATTAACAGCTCTCCCAGGGCTGGCCCGAAGGATTAGATATTTTTACGAGGCTAGGAACCAACTGGCTACTTAGCAACGGGACCTACAGCTTATGGTGGGATCCGAGCCATATTATATCGAGAAATTAATATCTAATCACCAGAAACAAATTCTTTAGATTCCACGTTGGCAGAGCGGAGAATTGAGCTAGGGACTACCGAATCGGAAGGCGAGAACGTAAATCACTCGTCCAACGAGGAACTACTAGAGTGGTAGGAGGCAAGATACAATATGTCCAGACATTTAGAAAAAAAAGATGGAGTACAAGGATCCCAAAGCAAAAGTGGGAGAAAACACCATGACCGCCCGTCCCGGGACGCCCGGCGGGCCTCCCCCACCCATCCCAGGAACCCCATCGGGCCATGACCACCCGCCCCGGGATGCCTGGTGGCCAATGCCCGCCCGTCCTGGGATGCCTGGCGGGCCACGCCCGCCCGTCCCGGAAACCCCATCAGGCCATGATCGCCCGTCCCAGGAACCACGGCGGGCCTCACCCGCCCGTCCCGGGACGCCTGGTGGCCCATGCCCGCCCGTCCCGGCACACCTAGCGGGCCACGCCCGCCTGTCCCGGGAACCCCGGCTGGCCTCACCCGCCTGTCCTGGGAAACCTGGCAGGCCTTGCCCGCCCATCCCGGGACGCCCGGCGGGCTTCGCCCACCCATCCCGGGAACCCCAGCAGGCCTCACCCACCCGTCCCTGGAAACCCGGCGGGCCCCAGGAAACCCGGTGGGTCTTGCCCGCCCGCCCCGGGACGCCTGACGGGCCACGCCCGCCCATCCCGGGAACCCCGGCGGGCCATGACCGCCTGTCCCGGGACGCCCGGCGGGCCTCGCCAACCCATCCCGGGAACCACGGCGGGCCTCACCCGCCTGTCCCGGGAAACCCGGCGGGCCTTGCCCGCCCATCCCGGGAAATCATGCGGGCCTGGCCCTCCCGTCCCAGGTCACCTGGCGGGCCTGGCCCGCCTGCCCCGGGATGCCTGGTGGCCCACGCCCGCCCGTCCCGGGATGCCTGGCGGGCCACGCCCACCCGTCCCGGGAACCCCAGCGGGCCATGACCTCCCGTCCCGGGGCGCCCAGAGGGCCTCGCCCACCTGTCCCAGGAACCACGGCAGCCTCACCCGCCCGTCCCGGGAAACCCACCCGGCGGGCCTCACCCGCCCGTCCCGGGACGCCTGGTGGCCCATGTCCCCCCGTACCGCCGGGATCCCGGGCCATGGCTGGGCCACGGGCCGCGCCCGCCCGTTCCCGGGAACCCGGGCTCCCCGGCTGGTCTCATCCGCCTGTCCTGGGAAACATGGCAGGCCTCGCCTGCCCGTCCCGGGACACCTGCCGGGAACCCTGGCGGGCCTCACCCGCCTGTCTCAGGAAACCCGGCGGGCCATGCCTGCCCATCCCGGTACGCCTGGCGGGCCTCGCCAACCTGTCCCAGGAACCCCGGCGGGCCTCACATGCCTGTCCCGGGAAACCCACCCGGCGGGCCTCGCCCACCCGTCCCAGGATGCCTGGTGGCCCATGCCTGCCCGTCCCGGGAACCCCGGCTGGCCTCACCCGCCTGTCCCGGGAAACCCGGCAGGCCTCGCCTGCCCGTCCCGGGACGCCTGGCAGGAACCCCGGCGGGCCTCACCCACCTGTCCCGGGACGCCTGGCGGGCCATGCCCGCCCGTCCCGGGAACCCCGGCGGGCCTCATCCACCTGTCCCGGGAAACCCGGAGGGCCACGCCCGCCCGTCCCGGTACGCCTGGCGGTCCACGCCCACCCGTCCCAGGAACCCCGGCGGGCCTCACCCACCCGTCCCGTGACGCCTGGTGGCTCATGCCCGCCCGTCCCGGGAACCCCGGCTGGCCTCACCCGCCTGTCCCGGGAAACCCAACAGGCCTCGCCCGCCCGTCCCGGGACGCCTGGCAGGAACCCCGGCGGGCCTCACCCGCCTGTCCCGGGACGCCCGGCGGGCCTCACCCACCCATCCCGGGAACCCCAGCGGGCCTCACCCACCCGTCCCGAGAAACCCGGCGGGCCTTGCCCGCCCGTCCCGGGAAACCCGGCGGGCCTCACCCGCCCATCCCAGGAAACCCGGTGGGCCTCGCCCGCCTGTCCCGGAACGCCTGGCGGGCCACGCCCGCCCATCCCGGGAACCCCAGCGGGCCATGACCACCCTTGCCGGGGCGCCCGGCGGGCCTCGCCCAACTGTCCCAGGAACCCCGGCGGGCCTCACCCGCCCGTCCCGGGAAACCCACCCGGCGGGCCTCGCCCGCCCGTCCCGAGATGCCTGGTGGCCCATGCCCGCCCATCCCGGGACGCCTGGCGGGCCACGCTCGCCCGTCCCGGGAACCCCGGCTGGCCTCACCCGCCTGTCATGGGAAACCTGGCAGGCCTTGCCTGCCCGTCCCGGGACGCCTGGCGGGCCTCGCCCACCCGTCCCAGGAACCCCGGCGGGCCTCACCCGCCCGTCCCGGGAAACCCACCCGGTGGGCCTCGCCCACCCGTCCCGGGATGCCTGGTGGCCCATGCCTGCCCGTCCCGGGATGCCTGGCGGGTGCCATGTCCGCCCGTTCCCGGGTAACCCCTCGGCTTGGGCCCTCCACCCGCCTTTGTCCCCGGGAAAGACCCGGCAGGCCTCACCCGCCCCGTCCCAGGACGCCTGGCAGGAACCCCAGAGGGCCTCACCTGCCCGTTCCGGGAAACCCGGCGGGCCTTGCCCGCCCATCCAAGGAAACCCGCTGGGCCTCGGAACCCCAGCCCGGGCCTCCCCGGAAACCCTGTGGTTCGGGGAACCCTCGGACCCTTGCCCTGTACCCAAGGAAACCCTCTGGGCCTGGACCCGGGCCCTTTGTCCCAGGAAACCGGTCCGGGCCTCCCCAGGACCCGCCTGGTCCCGGGACCTTCGGGCCCCCTGTGCCTTGGGAGCCCTGGTCCGCCCCAGGGATGCCTGGTGGCCCACCCAGCCCACCCGTGGATGGGACCCGCCGGGCCGGGACTCGCCCGCCATCGGGAACCCCGCGGCCTCACCCGCCCGTCCCAGGGAAAACCCACCCAGCGGAAGCCTTGCCCCAACAAAACCGTCCCCTTGGGACGCCTGGCAGGCCACGCCCGCCCGTCCCAGGAACCCCGGCGGGTCATGCCCGCCCGTCCTGGGACGCCCGGCGGACTCGCCCACCCATCCCGGGAACACAGGCGGGCCTCACCCGCCTGTCCCAGGAAACCCGGCGGGCCTCGCCTGCCCGTCCCGGGAAACCTGGCGGGCGAGGCGGGCCTTGCCCACCCGCCCAGGGATGCCTGGTGGCCCGCGCCCGCCCGTCCCGGGATGCCTGGCGGGCCACGCCCGCCCGTCCCGGGAACCCCGGCTGGCCTCACCCGCCTGTCCTGGGAAACCCGGCAGGCCTCGCCTGCCTGTCCCAGGATGCCTGGCGGGAACCCAGGCGGGCCACACCCGCCTGTCCCGGGAAACCCGGCGGGCCTCGCCCGCCCGTCCCGGTACGCCTGGCGGGCCTCGCCCGCCCGTCCCGGGACACCGCTCCTGGGACCAGTGGCGGGCCCGCCCATTCCTGGGACCCGTGGCGGGCCTCGCCCGCCGTCCCTAAAGAGAGTAACACTTCTTCTTAATCTTTGAACCAGAATATGCCACTGAATCCTTTCATTTCTCCAGGGGCTTCTCTCAATCCTCTGCTTCTTCTCCTCGCATGCCCGAATCTTCTCTGAATCCTCTGCTTCTTATCCTGGCACTCCACAAATCTCTGAATTCTCTGCTTCTTCCTCTGACGCTCCCTGAGTCTTCTCTCAATCCTCTGCTTCTTCTCCTCGCATGCCCGAATCTTCTCTCAATCCGCTGATTCTCCTGGCACTCCACGAATCTTCTCTCAATTCGCTGCTTCTCCTGGCACTCCACTAATCTTCTCTCAATTCGCTGCTTCTCCTGGCACTCCACTAATCTTCTCTCAATCCTTTGCTTCTCCTCCCACCCCACCAATCTTCTCTCAATCCTCTGCTTCTCCTGGCACTCCACCAATCTTCTCTCAATCCTCTGCTTCTCCTGGCACTCCACCAATCTTCTCTCAATCCTTTGCTTCTCCTGACACTCCACCAATCTTCTCTGAATCCGCTGCTTTCCTAGCACTCCACCAATCTTCTCTGTATCCTCTGCTTCGAATCCTGGCACTCCACCAATCCTCTCATTTTCCTTTCCCTTTCAGGAATCAATAAAACTTACAAAACATTTTATACTTATTTTCCTCTAACTTTCATTTCCTTCAACGTTAACAAAGCAAACTCCTAAAATCCATTGTAAACTAAAATGAATTGTACCAAAATTTGCTGCAAAAAATTATTGTGTAAATGAAAATCGCACTTTGTAAATAAACTATTGATTTAAATAAAAAAAAAAACCTTTCCATACAACAAACATTCTCCTCAAATTTTTGACATCTGATCCCTCTTCGCAAGGCCAGCTTAGACTTGGTCGCGCCATTCCTTGAGGATGGACAGCTGCTCTTTCATTTTCCAATTGTCCTTCTCCAGGCATCTGTAATTCCTCTGGAGGTTCTTGAGCTGGCAAACCAATTTCTCCTTCGCTCCTCGCAGCTGTCGAACCTCATCTTCCGACTGGTCGTTCCGTTCGCCCTGGACACCGGTCTTCCTATCCACCCACTTGAAGCGATGATTTCCTTCCTCTAGAAGGCACCTCAGCTCGTTTCTCTTCAGTTTCGCAACCTGAACTTCACAATTAGTCCACACGTTTCCTTCGTGAGGTCTTCCACTTCCTTCTGCAGGAGCTGGAACCTGACCTCGGCGTCTTTCCTGTCGGATTAACGCTTTTCGGTAGCGTCTTTTCGTTCCTGGACGAGCCTCGCCATCCGCACCGCTTCTTCGGTCTATATCTGCAGGTCCCTCTCCTTCTGTCGTAGCAGTTTCTCTTGCCTCTCAACCTGGCAGTTTGCCTCTGGCAATTGCACTGTCGGTTCCCTTATCCTCTCACATAGTCACATAGGGCATCGTTTCCCTGCCCAACTTCCTTTGTGTAATCCATCAACTGCTGATTTTCCTCTGTCTTGAGAATCTTGTCTTCCAGCTGCTGTTTTTCCATCTTCACTTGATCGTTCTCCTTCACAAACAACGTCTCACCTTCGAATAAGTGGGCCCTTTCTTGCCAGGCCTGTTGTTGCAACACGTCCTGAGTTATCTGCATCACACGAGTGCTTTCTTCCTTTCCGCCCCCCTTCTGAATCTCTTCATTGTAAGTCAAGCCTCTGTTGCAGCTGAAAAATTATCCTGTCCAAGTTCACCCGCTGCTCTCTCTGGTACTGGATGGTGTCTCGCAAGGCCGAAATTCTCTCGTTCAATTCCATTTCCTTGGGCTGTTCACCTCCATCATCAGTAATTAGGAAGAACCTCACCAGTGAATAGGCAGCCTTCTCTCCGTATTTCAACCAACATCTAGACAACAACGTCACACAACAGCTGCTGCTAAGGCCAGGTAAGGCCACATTTTCTTCAAACTGGAATACCCAGTTCATATACTCTCCTCTATATCTCTCGCTTTTTCCTTGATTTTCAATATTTCACAAGAGATATTTCGATTTATCAAAATATAGCAGGAAACATTCTGAAAGATTTTTAATCATGTCTTGTTTCTAGGTGTTATAAATTGCTGCAATTCTCTCTCTCTCTCGTACGGGATCTTTTTGCAGTACGTATCTTTTTTGTTTGGTCTCTTATCGTCTTATCTATTAAAATATATTTAGGGATTTTCCTTTATTTACCTTTTTGTCTACAAGAAAAACAATACTAACTACAGGCGGGCAATTGGAACAGCAAAAAATGACCATTTTTCTAAGCTACGTTTTATTTTTATTGAATTTAACAAAATAACTAAAAGATATAATTCTAAATGAATTAACCGAGACATCAAGAGAAATAGTATATATTTTATATAATAATCAACTACTCAACCATAATGATTTTCAAAAACTATAGGTAAGTTTTAAGATTTTAAATTTATATCATATGCATACAAAGAAAAGGTAAAACGAAATTTAATTATACTAAATTTTGTCCTATATAAAAGTGAAAATCAGATATAAAGGAGTAAAATTTTATTAGAGCATAACTTGATTCGTAAATTGAAATCCAATATAGAAATAAAGTAGAAAATCCTAACAACCCCACTTCTATATAAGGCATTTGGTGTGAGCGCATCCTTAGAACACAAATGTAAATAATACTGTTTAATACGGATGATAATGACAATTAAATACTGTGCCTCTCAAAGATGTGTAACGAAGAAACTGTTGCAATTTAAAAAACAATTACAGTCAATAACGTCGTCAAATAATAAATACATCAATGAAAACGACATGACATGTAAGGTTAAGAAAATGTATTGTAGAAGCGTGCTTGATAAAGAAAAAAAAATCTGCTTAAAACACGTTCCAGGGAAATCAAATACATAACCCACACTTCTGTTACATAATATAAACTGTAGATTCCATACCTGATCGTCTGTGTGAGGTCACAGATGCAGATGGAGGTTGGACATCCTACTCATTGTATATTACCATACTAATAATAATGATAAAATATTGACACTAGCTCACGTGTTTTTAGTTATGTTCCTTTTACTTGATTACCAGTTAATGCTAATGTTTTGGAAGATCATGCATATTTCAAAGGTTTAAAGTGAAAAGTAATATTTATAGTATCTCAAAATTAAATGAAAAAAAAAGTGATATTGGTTCAAAGTTATCTGCCAGATTGTCGGAAAAATGTGATGGTTTTTTAGTTTAACATTTATTCAAACTAAAATAAGCCTTAAACTTTGAATATAGAAGGCTTTGTAAATATAACTACTTTTATTTTGTTATTCTGAAATAAAGGGAATTACAAAACGCGCTTCATTCCAAGAAAAGAAGGAAAACAGATTAAGGTAATAAAGTTGAGACAGAATAAGAGCACAGCACTTAAGAAACTAAGGCTGGAATATCAAAAGGGGGTCCAAAAGGTAGAAGAAATAAGCCCTGATAGAATTAGTGGAACTAAAAGCTGCAGCCTACGAAACTAGGCTACTTAACTCGCCAATGCAAAGGTAGAAACTAGTGGTTCCTAACCCTCCCTAAGACAGGAAATGGTCAGAGAACGGCAAGAACCACGGCAGTTGACTTCACAGGAGAGAAAAGTTAAATTCCTATAATAACACATTAACTCTTTTACACATTAGAATTAGCTATAACTACATCGGCACTAGAAAACTACTTTGCTTCTTGAAACACAGAAACTGGGTTAAGTTATTTTCTATTACAATGCATCTTGAAAACAAGGATGAAAATATCCTTACGAAAGAAATATAGTAAAACTGATAATAACTGATATTTTGCAACACGAGGCTTCTTCACACCATAATCTAGAAAAGAACGTAATAAGTTATCTCTCTCTCTCTCTCTCTTTCTCTCTACTTATCTTTGTCTTGTTATATTCTGTGGTTCTTTCTTTCTCTTTTCCACCAAATATGAACCTGTTATATTGGTGAAAGTATCCTAATATTTCATGTTGTTTTAGTTACTAACATTTAGTAAATAAAGAAAATTATATATAGCCGTAATTTTTTAGCGTTATTGTCCACATCGCCCGCCTTCTCTATGGAGGTTGGCCTAATCATGAATTGTATAAGTATATAGACATGTATCTGTGTGTATGGTTGCTACCTCAATAAAGTAAGTCAACTGAAAATTTTGCTAATTTGCTGATATAGATGTTCTCTCTCTCTCTCTCTCTCTCTCTCTCTCTCTCTCTCTCTCTCTCTCTGTATATATATATATATATATATATATATATATATATATATATATATATATATATATATATATATATATACATACATAAAGAGGTGGCTTGCTGCTAGCAGAACACCACCGTTAACACTGTTGGTGAAGGTTTTGTATCGATCTCGTGGACAGTCATGTCAGTATATAAGATTTAATAATCTATAGGAAATGCTATTTCATAAATACTGAGTTCCTAAGCACTTTTAGTCTCATATTTATTTCGCATATTTCCTTAAATGCACATTTTACACTCAAACCCAGTATCGTCAACAACAAAATGTTTACGACCACTCTCTTAATTAACGTTAATAGATTATGGATACTTTACTCTATGCTCAAGAAAAATACCTGCTGCCCACTCCTCCTTCCTTGGCCTGACGGCGCAACATCTATTGGATGCTCTGTTAGTTACTTGTTCAACTGCTTCGGGGTTTCATAGACACGGATTCGTGTTCACTCTGGATCAGCGGAGGGAACGAACTATTGTGCGTGAAAGTACCTAGAATCCAACACACCTGGAGAATTAGTAACCTTCCCAAACAAACATAAACATGGGTACAATTCAAGAGGTTTACAAAAAGATTAAGTCCAACTGCTCAGACACAAGGACAAGACAATTAAAGGATCATACAACTGACCACATTCAAACCTTTGGTAAACAGAAACTTATTCACAAAACCTATTAAACATACAAATACAACGAAAATATCTATAAGGCAACTGATTTGTATTTAAGACTGTGATTTTATCTTTGAGGTCATTCTTAAACATGTTACAAATACAAGGTTCCAAATGAAACAGCCCATGAGTAATATTAAAATTACAATGGGAAGAAAGTTATATAATGGCAGATTCTCAAAGATTTCGTGAATAGATATCTTTTGATCTTGCAATTACTGGACTACCAATCCAATTTATCCGGTGGTTGTTTTCACTTAAATGAATGAATATTGCATTGGATGTTTGCCCGGTTTTGACAAAATATTTATGCTGTTTGAATCTTAAATCTAAGCCCTTGCTAAACTGACCGACATAAAAGGAAGGGCAGTTCATGCATGGAATTCTATATATTATGTTGTTGCTTTCCCTTGGGCCATTTTCTTTTTACATTCCTTTTAGTGTGTTATTATAGGAAAAAACCAGGTTGACCTTAAAAGATTTTAACAATGATTTTATGGTAACAAAACCGTTAAAATAAGGCAAGCTGAGAATGTTCTTAGAGGTTTCTTTCTCCGTGTTACACTATTTTGTGGGCTTTATTATAGCAATTATCTAATATATGTGAAGGATAACATAAATCTTTCCCTATTTTTCTTATGTATGCAATTTCTTGATCCAAATATTTCCTATAAATACTGAATTTACATTGAAATGGTTCTCTGTGTATCGAAACATCTAAGAAAGGGAGGCAATTGTCTTTTTCCAATTCTAGAGTAAACCTAGTCGATGGTACCTGGTTATTTAATTTAGAGAGTAAATCATTTACATCAATACCAGCAGGCAAAACAGCTAAAATATCATCAACATATCTATACCACTTTAAAGGAATATAAATGATATTAGGTAAATAGCGTTTTTCAAAGAATTCCATGTACAAGTTTGAGAGGAGTGGTGATAAAGGGTTGCCCATTGCCATGCCAAATATTTGTTGATAAAATTCACCATTGAATATAAACTTACAATCACAAATGCACAACCTAGTGAGTGAAATAATATGGCTTACAGGTAGATGTAATTCATGCTGAGTTAGTTCATGGTATACTATGATACTCTAAAACAGAGTCTATAGGGACTTTACTAAAAAGAGAACATACATCAAAACTAACGAATCTATCAGTGGGGCAAAAAGTAATTTTTATTTAATTTATCAACTGAATCTAGAGAATTATATATATGAGAATCCGAGATAGTTCCAAGTATAGGGAACAAGAGTTTAGTGACATATTTCGAAAGTTTCTATGAAATTGAGCCAACAGTACAGATAATAGACCGCATAGGATTATTTTCTCTGTGCGTTTTGACTTATCCGTACAGGTAAGGCAACGAAGGAAATTTGACTGACAATTTGCCCAGTAGTTCTGTTGTATCTTTCAGTTTTTTTTCACTGTGCTATTAAAGTTTTTTACGACTTGATCAAGGGGATTTTTTTTTTAGTTTTTTGTAAGTCACATCATCATCCAGTAGGGCTTGCATACGTGGTATGTAGTCAGCTTTACTAAATTACTATATTATTTGACTTATCAGCTTTTGTGATGTGGAGAGTATTGTCCTTAAAAAGATCGGTCAAACTTTTCTTATAGCGAGCAGGCAAGTTACTTTCTTGTTAGCTCCGTAAACAATACCTTTAATTATGCCAACATGATTTTGAGGAAGATCACAATATTTTTCAAATTTACTTAGGGATGACGCTATCATTAAAGCAGAAGGTCTATTCGCTATAAAGAAAGGTAAACCATAAAACCATATCCAAGCGCACTCACAACATTTTCACTTATTCGTTTACTTGATAGGTTTACAAAACAATCATGATGTGCACAATGAGTCCAATCACTGCTATCAATAAGATTTTTTAGTTTTCTGTCGAGTTTCCTTTTTAGGGCATCTGTAGTCCTACGCAATTTTTCGTAAATTTCTCGTCGCAGCGAGTCCTTCCAATCAGCCGGGATAGAATGATTGAAAGAGACCCATGAGAGACAGGAGATACATGAGTGAAGGGCGTTGAGTAGAAAGATCTTGCAGCTACTCCAGTGTTTCGCTTTCCTTCGTGGCTTATATTATACCTTTATTGATGCATTTATCACATTCAAAATTTTCATGATTTAGTTATACATAAGAGGGCCACGTTTACTTTCGCTATCCTGTTTCCTCTTTTGAGATGTATCGTCACCCTTTCCCAAGTCTCTTGTGGCTGCACATTCGAACAGAATTCGACTAAAGTTCCTGAAGAGGTGCCTATCTGAACGAGTGCTCCCTAACTCCTTGATGCCAAGCCGTTTAAGAAGGTATGACCATCACCCATTCAATGAATTTAGTGTCATGATGTTAAAACACCGCATAGCAGTCGCCAAGCAATAAGAGAGAGAAAAATTCAAGGAACTGGAAAAAACAAAGATCTCTTTCAATCATTCTATCCCGGCTGATTGGAAGGACTCGCTGCGACGAGAAATTTACGAAAAATTGCGTTGGACTACAGATGCCCTAAAAAGGAAACTCGACAGGAAACTAAAAAATCTTATTGATGCATTAATTGGACTCATTGTGCTCGTAATGACTGTGTTGTAAACCTATCTAGGAAACAAATAAGTGAAAATGTTGTGAGTGTGCTTAGATTTGGTTTATCTTTATTTATAGAGAATAGACCTTCTGCTTACTGATTGCGTCATCCCTAAGTAAATTTGAAAAATATTGCGATCTTCCTCAAAATCATGTTGACATAATTAAAGGTATTGTTTGACCGAGCTGATAAGTCAAATAGTATAGTAATTTAGATAAAGCTGACTACATATCACGTATGCAAGCCCTACTGGATGATGATGTGACTCACAAAAACTAAAAAAAAATCCCCTTGATCAAGTCATAAAAAAACTTTAATAGTACAGTGAAAAAAAACTGAAAGATAAAACAAAACTACTGGGCAAATTGTCAGTCAAATTTCCTTCGTTGCCTTACCTGTACGGATAAGTCAAAACGCACAAAGAAAATAATCTTATGCGGTCTATTATCAGTACTGTTGGCTCAATTTCATAGAAACTTTCGAAATATGTCACTAAGCTCTTGTTCCCGATAATTGGAACTATCTCTGATTCTCATATATATAATTCTCTAAATTTAGTTCATAAATTAAACAAAATTACTTTTGCCCCACTGATAGATTCGTTAGTTTTGATGTATGTTCTCTTTTTAGTAAAGTCCCTATAGACTCTATTTTAGGGTATCTTAGTAAATGAACTGACTCATTATGAATTACATCTACCTGTATGTCACATTATTTCACTCACTAGGTTGTGCATTTGTGATTGTAAGTTTATATTCAATGGTGAATTTTATCAACAAATATTTGGTATGGCAATGGGCAACCCTTTACCACCTCTCCTCTCAAACTTGTACACGGAATTCTTTGAAAAACGCTATTTACCTAATATCATTTATATTCCTTTAAAATGGTATAGATATGCTGAATTGGAAAAAGGCAATTGCTTCCCTTTCTTAGATGTTTTGATACATACAGAACCACTTCAGTGTAAATTCAGTATTTATAGGAAACCAAACAACAACTTAACTTATGTTCATTTCTATTCAAGCCAGCATCTTAATATCAAAAAATCAATTTTCTCTTCCATGTTTAATACATAAGAAAATAGGGAAAGATTTATGCTATCCTTCACATATATTAGATTATTGCAATAATACAGCCCACAAAATAGTTTAAGTAACACGGAGAAAGAAACTTCTAAGAGCATTCTCAGCTTGCTTTATTTTAACGGTTTTGTTACCATAAAATCATTGTTAAAATCTTTTAAGGTCAACCTGGTTTTTTCCTATAATAACACACTAAAAGGAATGTAAAAAGAAAATGGCCCAAGGGAAAGCAAAAACATAATATATAAAATTCCATGCATGAACTGCCCTTCCTTTTATGTCGGTCAGTCTAGCAAGGGCTTAGATTTATGACTCAAACAGCATAAATATTCTGGCAAAACTGGACAAACATCCAATGCAAAATTCATTCATTTAAGTGAAAACAACCACTGGATAAATTGGATTGGTAGTCCAGTAATTGCAAGATCAAAAGATGTCTATTCACGAAATCTTTGAGAATCTGCCATTATACAACTTACTTCCCATTGCAATTTTAATATTACTCGCGACCTGTTTCATTTAGACCCTTGTATTTGTAATATGTTTAAGAATGACCTCAAAGATAAAATCAGAGACTTAAATACAAATTAGGTGCCTTATAGATATTTTCTTTGTATTTGTATGTTTAATAGGTTTTGTGAATAAGTTTTTGTTTACTAAAGGTTTGAACGTAGTCAGTTGCCGCCCTGTATGATCCTTTAATTGTCTTGTCCTTGTGTCTGAGCAGTTGGAATTAATCTTTTTGTAAACCTCTTAAATTGTACCCATGTTTATGTTTGCTTGGGAAGGTTACTAATTCTCCAGGTGTGTTGGATTCTAGGTACTAATCTCCTTATAATCCCTATCTGTCACTTTTACGAGCGTTCCTTGTCGTCTCAGTTTCTCATATATGTCAGTCAGTCTGCTAAGTAAAGGACGTTGAGTCGAAAGATCTTTCAGCTACTCCAGTGTTTCACTTTCCTTCATGGCTTATAACTTTATATATATATATATATATATATATATATATATATATATATATATATATATATATATATATATATATATATATATATAACGGAGATTCCAAGACTAAAGACACAAGAGGAATCAATATCAACAAATAAATAATATGAAATAACTTTATAAAAACCACAAAGACGAAAATTGATATGGAAAGCGAAAACTGCTACTGGAAGGAAGCCGCGTCAATGAAAGTTATAATTTTCATTTTTATCATTCTGTTTGAGATCACCCAGGAGCCGAAATACACGTGGGCGAGG
Source organism: Macrobrachium nipponense (assembly GCF_015104395.2). NCBI lineage: Eukaryota > Metazoa > Arthropoda > Malacostraca > Decapoda > Palaemonidae > Macrobrachium > Macrobrachium nipponense. The sequence continues at coordinate 78,094,493 of NC_061110.1, read as the reverse complement.
CACGTGCCACGTAAACGACCCTAAATTGCCTGTTCTCTGTCTGTCACGATTGGAGGAAGAAGGGTATTTTCTCTCTCTCTCTCTCTCTCTCTCTCTCTCTCTCACTCTCTCTCTCTCTCTCTCTCTCTCTCCAGTGGATTGAGTAAAATAGGCTCTTCTCCCTGGTAAAAGGAAATACTTTTCATATTGGCCAAAATGAAAGGGTCTTCTTACTGGAAAGGATATACTCTCAGTATTGTAACAAAAGGAAGATGCTCTTTACGATATACTAGGAAGGGAATCATTTTTAATAGTAAAATAACCTCTGTTACTCGGAGAATTTTTTTTTTTTTTTTTTTTTTTTTTGTTTTTTTTTTTTTTTTTACAGTACGAAGGAAATACTCTTGATATTGGAGAAAACTAAATGCACTTTCTTGCATGAAAAGGGAATCCAAACTAAAATACTAATTTCGTTTCCACTTACAAAAATATTTTTTCATTGGGAAAAGGAAAAGCTCTCCATGACGAGTTGCATATTAAAGCAAGAAATACATTTAGCAAATCTTGTAAACATTCTTCATTCTACAAAAATATAATTTTTTTCCGTACAGATACAAAAAAAAAAAAAAAAATCTCAATTTATGCTAAAATAGCATACGCTCTACATGCTGTGGAAGTCAAGTTTTTACACTAAAAAAGGAATTCCCTAAAAGACAAATGTTTTTCATACTGGATCAAAGAAATTCTCCGCCACCCTGTTCTTGTCAAAATATTGAGATTTTCCTTCAAATTTATACTTAAAAAAGTAAAACCTTGCAGCACAATCTGCGGAAAATGATCTGAACAATTTAAATCTGTTGTATATTATGTACGTAAGCCTGCAAATTAAACTAAATATTCATGAGATGACCTTTAATAATTATTTTTAATTCACATTTTACGTAACATCCTATTGCAGTAAGCCCCTAGTTATTGGCCACTATGATACATTTGAATGTATAACATATGACAAAGATTTTTTTTATTAACAATCAACATTTTGCAATTTCTTAATTATACTTCATGGCAGTAGGGAACGTCCCTCCCCGCAAGGACGCCAAGGAAGGGCGAAGCCTAGACAGTGGGGCGAGGTAGGAAATTTCTTAAAATTTTTCGGAGGCTATAGGGGGACAATAGTCAGGACTGATGAGTACAATGGACCTTAATGCAAGAGTCTGGAGTGCTCAGTCAATTTTGAATACAAATATAAAGAAATTTGTAGCATAATATATCATAAGAGATACTAAGCGCAACGTATTTGATAAAATAGCAAAATAAAATCCTGTATTGTGTCAGAAATCATCCAATGTAAAAGTGGTACAAACATGCACACACAAACCCATATATATATATATATATATATATATATATATATATATATATATATATATATATATATATATATAATTTTTACCAGTATCACACTGGTTGATTCCCCTCAAAAGTACATAATTTTATTTTACTATTTCATTTCTTATGCCACAGTACTAAATCCATTATACTATTTATATTATTACGCAATTAATTTAACACTTGAAACCCTTGCCTGAAATTCCTTGTACACTTCAGTCCTGCCTATTTGACACACCCCCTCTCCAACAAAATTCCTGACTACGCCCTTGCTTGGCATCCTTGGTGAGAGGATTCAGGTTGGTTCAAATGTGTGAGGACTATGCATAAAGTATATTACTGCACTCTTTCTCTCTCTCTCTCTCTCTCTCTCTCTCTCTCTCTCTCTCTCTCTCTCTCTCTCTCACACACACACACACACACACACACACACTCTGTGCCATTAATCATGTTCCGTCGTAAATATCTTAATATTGTGGTACAAAAATTTCCTCCCAATTCAATTTAACAACTTAAATGGAATATTCACATTTACCTATTTGACATTGTCATATTACATACAAACGAAATTCGATTTTTTGACAGATAATATGAAAGTTTCTCTGTACCTTTAATGAAAATTTTAAAATTATGAAGTATGTTTTAGAGCCACAATTATGAGTCAGCAATACAAAGATACGTACTATTTATCGTGTTACAATAAAAAGAAATACTAGACTGACTGGTTAAAATTCTAGGCAGTACCCCTGACGATTTCCTCCAGGAAAGATAAGGAATATTGCCTGTAAAATTAGAGATCTCCGAAGACTCAAAAGGAGTTCGTCAGACGTCCGTGGTATAAGTTTGGGCGTTTCTTTGTAAAAATTGCTCCAGGCTGTTTTAGTGTTGTGTGCTTTCTTTCGTGAAATCACGGTTAGTAAACGGAAAATCTACTCTTAGCACAATCAAGAAGATTCTTTTCAGTTTCCCAAGCATTTTTCACTGACTGGCCCGGAAAGTTTATTAGAAATATTTTCCAAGGTTCTCTCTCTCTCTCTCTCTCTCTCTCTCTCTCTCTCTCTATGACTGTAAGCAACTAATCGAACCCGTTTATTGAATCTAAAACCGTCAATTTTCTTGTTATTTTTGCCTGATTTTTCCATGTGAGGAAATAAGACCAATTTGGAGTCGAGACAAGAGCCTCGAATAAATAAGATCATTCAAGTAACCGAAACTTTGGGGCCGCTTTTGAAAGTCAGTCTTCAAGAGGCCGCAGGATCCTTTACAATGATTCTTCGCCAACTTCTTATCAAGAACTATTATTCCAATGTCCTTCAAATACCATATTATGAAAATAAGTCAGTAACAATGTCTAAAATAACACTAGCCTGTAGGGAGACCTCCCCCTTGGAAATCTTCCTAAAGGAAGACAAGGAACTTCCGCCAAGGAGGCTCTCAATGGGGTAGCATTTTCAGGAGGGATGTTGGGCTCATACCAGGCGGGAGAGCATCCCCGGAGGAGGCCTGACCTCAGGGGTGGGGTCCAAGGCTTCCTAAGGAAAGTATCCCTCAGGGATGCCTTCTCAGAGGGACACGGGACACCTCGACAGGAAGGGCCTCCTCCAATCTCACCTTCTTTGGAGTGAGTCAGGGCTTCTGACAGCCCAGAAAGCATCCCTGGAAAAAGACCTCACCGCAGGAGTGAGGGCCATATCTTTCTGGAAAAGGCATCCCTCAAGGGCATCTCCAGCCCCTCCCCTGGGGATGCTTTCCCAAAGGAGGTAAGGGCATCCCAAGCGGGAGGCTCTCTTCTGGGGCTGCATTCATAACAGAAATGGCCCCTGAAAAGTCTCATCACAGTAATGATGGTCATGGATTCCTAGCAAAGGTATCCCTTATGATTGGTCTTCAGTCCCTTCCCCATAAATGCCTTCCCAGAGGGAGCTAGGACACCACAGGAATGGTTCTCCTCAGTGGCTGCCTTCCCAGGACAGAGGCAGGGTTCCTGTCACACAGAACATTCCCAGAAGAGGTTCTTTTCATATAGGTGGGGACTAACCCCCTCCCCATGGCACCTTTGCCAAGTAAGCCATCCTCCAGGGCTGAACTTGTAATATAGATGAAAAAATCTTGTATGAGAATAAAAGAGGAGGAACAGTTAAGCCGATGAAATGTTTGCATAGAATGTTGGCAAGGGTACTAAGGAGTACAAATGTTCTGGAGACATTTAGGTAGCGAAGATTAATGAGCAAACAGCAGATGGAAATATTCTGTGAGTAAAGAATGCAGTTTCATGTTGGTTAAATGAATATTTTGATTGGTGGTTGAATACAGATGACAGAAGTGTAGACGTAATGATCCCAAGATAGAAGGGTTGGTGCAATATAATTTTTATTGACACTGTTCATATATCTGGTGAGAGTGCAATGAAATACACATGAAGAATAATATCCCATTTATTAGAAGCTAAGGATGATAAAGCAATATGTAATACTTATGAAGAAATAACATTGTTTAGTTTCCCCGGGAAGGTTTAAGGAAGGGTTTGGACTTAGAAAATGAGACAAATGGTTATGGAAATGGTTTGTGAGTAGTGTTTCCCGAGAAAGCTGTGCAAGTAAAGAGAAAATATATGTGTTAAATAGGGACCTACAGAATCTTTATCATATGCAGTGCACAAATGGTTAGAGAGGCTACAAGTAAAGAGTAGTTCTTAGAACGAAAATGAAGCTAATGTTCCTGCCGTACTCTTCAGACACCTTCACCAGTACTTTAAAGAAAATATTTGCAATTGTTTGTTGCCCAGAATCCAGGGGTTCACATCTTGCTTTAAACCAGACAATGAACTGAAAAAATGGCGTTGTTCTGACCAAACTGAATAAGATCTGAGAGACTATTTATACATAACTCTTACTTACTTGGCTTTCTTTGTACACTATTGACACTGGAACACCTTCAAACACCTCAGTTTGAATCAAGATTCAATTTCATTTGAAGCTAGGTGTCACAGACGTATATCTTATCTTCTTTGGGGGCCTCTCAAGTGGTAAATACCCTTTATTTTACCAGTTTGGTCATAGGCGGAGTTCTGCTTTGTTATTACCAAGGCACGCAGAACAAATATACTTTTTTCAGGCATTTTTAGTTTTAATTCCTTAAATCCATCATATAATGCTTTCATCATCACGGTCAGTTTAACATCTGTAAAATGACTAATCCAATGTACAAGGATGTTAATGTATATCACGTTTGTACCTTTGGGCCAGTAACACACTTAGTGCTGACAATCAGTCCCCTAAACAACTGTTCTCCAATAAACATGGCCTCAGCTTTCTTCAATTTCAAGTCAGACTTAGGTTGGACAAGAACTAATTTGGTTAGTACACAGAACATACATGGAGAGTAGTCTTTCACATTTATAATCATTTACGTTTTTTAGTCCAGCAAGAATCTTAAATCCACAAACAGCACCAAACACATGCCATTATTAACTATGCAGATGGCCTCTGACGTTATGAACGACCTAAACTGATTTTTTTTATTTGTCAATTCCAACTCTGTACATTCCCCATGAAAATTTATTCTGATGGACAAACTAGTGCCTCTACTGGTACTTTGATTTATTCTTCCCAGTCTTCTCAGACAGTTTTTGGATTAGCTTCAGCTCCTAGCAGCTTTTAATTGCTACAGATGCATATGAGAGTTGAGTGAAAGAGGGAACCAGAGTTAAAGAATTTCAGGATGTCTACAGAGGATAAATGTTACGTATGACGGAATTGTTGAGGTAGCTTTTTTCATGGAATTGGAGTGGTTGGGGGTTGTAAATACGAGAGAAAAAAGGAGTGGCAGTGATTGCATGGGTAGTCTATTTGAAGTTAGGAGAACTGGAAAGATGAAAACTACAGATATCTCACCGCGGTGATTTGGTTGGATAGATTTTCTGGGTAAAGATAATTAGGTAAAATGATATATAATTTAGGAATGTTAGGTGGAATAGGAATATTTAAAGTTTTTATATCAACTTTATATAAAGACTATATATATATATATATATATATATATATATATATATATATATATATATGTGTGTGTGTATATATATATATATATATATATTATATATATATATATATATATATATATATATATATATCCTTCTTTTCCCATACTATCTATCCTACTAAATCACCCACTGTCATCGAGAGAGAGAGAGAGAGAGAGAGAGAGAGAGAGAGAGAGAGAGAGAGAGAGAGAGAGAGAGAGGAGAGGAGAGAGGAGAGAGGTTTCATGTTAGGGCGAGAAATTTATTTACTCGTAATAATGGTAAAAAAATTACTACTACCATTAATAATAATAATAATAATAATAATAATAATAATAATAATAATAATAATAATAATAATAATAATAATATCAGTTTAACTTTGCTCCATTTGCAATGACATCCCATGACGGGTTGGGCCAAATAGGACTTCGAAGTATTATTTCAACTGTAAAATAACGCCTTTGCCCAATCACTTCATGGTTAAAGTGATTTCATAATGTCTTTTGCGTGATAAGCAGACGATGATGACGCCGCTCTTTGACAAGACTTTTTCGCTGAGGTAAAGGAAGGGATGGTTGACTCTTATGACAGATTGAATTTTATCATATAGCGAGAATCACTATCACTGGCTGAAGCTGGCTGTAAACCGACATAAAAAGTTTGGTAGGTAAGCGTCTATCAGTCAAAATGCTGTGTTTAAGCACATGCAGCTACTGCGCATCCACTCAAGCACACGTGAGATGTTAGAACAAAAATCCTTGTTGCAAGTCCCACAAGTTACACATTTTGGTGTGTACATAATCAACATTTTCAATTTCAAATGAGTGTGTACGTGTGTATGTGTCTGTGATAGTATGAAATTGCTGAGGGAGTTTCACGGCGTTAACTGTTCTTCAATTTCAACACTGTTCACGTGTATTCATAATAACTGTAAGTTTCAAATAAACTTTTCTACATAAGTTTTCTATATAGTAAGTCTTAGAATAATCCATATCTACATATAAATGCTTCAGATGCAACAAATCAATGAAATTTCGGTACGAGTAATGCATTTGAATCAAGTGTTCCTTATCAGTTTGTTATTTTTTCTTCCTTAAGGCTTGTATTTTTTCGGCTAATTGAATCAATAAAAAAAACTATTGAAAACCACTGACTGCTCTTGAAGGCCATGAAATATGCCAGTAGCGAACTCTATGGACAAAAAAGCTTATTTACACAAGTGTTGAACGATGAAGTTTTGGAAAGCATCCAGAATCAGGCCAACACCAAATAAGCTTACTTCAAGCTATAAAAACAGATCCCTCGGGGTTTGGGTGAATAATAATAATCATGAATCAAACAAAAACTTCTTTCAGTTTTCTTCTGAAGATTGAAAAAGAAACCCACAAATTCAATTTGTAACTTGTTTACTTCTAAGTATTTACATTTAGTTTTACTCCACACTCGAGTACTTTCAGGCCCTTCTGTGGCCCATTCTCAAGAGATGTTTGGGATGTTAGCCTGGGTCAAGGCCCAGCAGTCTTCTGGAACTTCTTCTCGCTGTGCTGTCATTTATGCGATGGCTGTTCTGGTTTTCTTGAGAGTTGCCAATCCCCTCTTGTCGCTCTGATATCCTGAGCTGATGGTCAATGGGATTCACCCTTGTGGTAAGGGTGTGGTCACCGAAAGTCTGTTGGGCAGGAAACCTAATCTCCAGGTCAGCAGGGTCAATCTTAGCTTCTTTTAATATCAAAGCTCGGCTTATGGGATCTTCTGAGGTAAAACCTTTGTTTCCTTCAATTACTTTAATCTCTCTGATAAGTGCACCTTCTACTACCCTCCTGTGACTAATTTTGTTGCTTTTGTATATAAGCCTACTGTTTTTGAAATCCATCCTATGGTCATTTTCCCAACAATGTCTAGCTATAGCACTCCCCTGAGAGTTAAGCTGTACTGCCCTTCTATGTTCTTGGACTCTAGTCCTTATTCCCCTACCTGATTCCCCCACATATCTGTCTCCACAATTATTGCAATTGATTATGTATACCCCCGCTGCATCCTCTGTATTACTGTCTTCTCCTTCCAATTTATTTTTACATACTTTGTTTTTTACGGTATTATCAAAGGTATATACAAATTTATATTGACTTTCTTTCATTTTTGAAGTGATTTGTTTCATTTTAGGCATAAAAGGGAGGGCAACTATTTTCTTGTTTTCTTTATTCCATGTACTCTCTACATTCGCTCTGTAAAATATTTTTCTAGCTTTGTTGAGTGCCCTTTTTCTGAACCATTCCGGGTATGCTAATGCATCGAAGCTTTTATCGATGTAATTTATTTCTTGCTCTATCTTGTGACCCTTGCAAGATAGAGCAAGAAATAAATTACATCGATAAAAGCTTCGATGCATTAGCATACCCGGAATGGTTCAGAAAAAGGGCACTCAACAAAGCTAGAAAAATATTTTACAGAGCGAATGTAGAGAGTACATGGAATAAAGAAAACAAGAAAATAGTTGCCCTCCCTTTTATGCCTAAAATGAAACAAATCACTTCAAAAATGAAAGAAAGTCAATATAAATTTGTATATACCTTTGATAATACCTTAAAAAACAAAGTATGTAAAAATAAATTGGAAGGAGAAGACAGTAATACAGAGGATGCAGCGGGGGTATACATAATCAATTGCAATAATTGTGGAGACAGATATGTGGGGGAATCAGGTAGGGGAATAAGGACTAGAGTCCAAGAACATAGAAGGGCAGTACAGCTTAACTCTCAGGGGAGTGCTATAGCTAGACATTGTTGGGAAAATGACCATAGGATGGATTTCAAAAACAGTAGGCTTATATACAAAAGCAACAAAATTAGTCACAGGAGGGTAGTAGAAGGTGCACTTATCAGAGAGATTAAAGTAATTGAAGGAAACAAAGGTTTTACCTCAGAAGATCCCATAAGCCGAGCTTTGATATTAAAAGAAGCTAAGATTGACCCTGCTGACCTGGAGATTAGGTTTCCTGCCCAACAGACTTTCGGTGACCACACCCTTACCACAAGGGTGAATCCCATTGACCATCAGCTCAGGATATCAGAGCGACAAGAGGGGATTGGCAACTCTCAAGAAAACCAGAACAGCCATCGCATAAATGACAGCACAGCGAGAAGAAGTTCCAGAAGACTGCTGGGCCTTGACCCAGGCTAACATCCCAAACATCTCTTGAGAATGGGCCACAGAAGGGCCTGAAAGTACTCGAGTGTGGAGTAAAACTAAATGTAAATACTTAGAAGTAAACAAGTTACAAATTGAATTTGTGGGTTTCTTTTTCAATAATAATCATCTTCATCTCGTGCATGTTACCTTCTGCTTGGGACTGAGAGGTCCCGCCTTCAACCTCGAAGTGAGAAATCTAATTAAGGAAACATGAATACAAATTAAGTATCGTTTACGATTGTAAAATTTTGGTGTCTTTTAATAGAAAGTTTCTGGTATAAAAATTCATTGCCAATAAAGCATTAGTGTTGGTCCAATTTATAGCAAGAAACTGAAATCCACGGGCTCTTTTTCCGGATGTGTGAATGGTGTACTTAATATACAGCGAAATACATTAAAGCAGTCGATGTACCCGTACAAAACTAAAAGATTACAAGAAGCCATTCCCCTAGATTCAACATAAGACGATACCGGTGTCTAGAGTAGACGTCTTGCTTATTACAGTTTTACGTGATTACTCGAAGTGTTTCCACTAGAAACCGTTTTGGAGCTTAGGTCAATCAAGAAACCTCAAGAAGGCAGCATTATAATACTGAAGCTGATGAAAAGATGGTTGAACTCACATGAAAGCCTAGAAACACAGGGTCTCGAGTTTCAGGCAATACAATCCTTGGAAACAATGCCAAACTGAACCAATTTCGTCATGTCATGATGCATCACCTTGATGGAAAAAACTTTTTGATTCACAACTTTTCCAAAGAACTATCAGGTCATCCCAATGTGTGAACGTTATTACAGGTTCTTCTGAACATGGAACACAGGGGTAAAAGTTTTGGGACAACGAGAAGCTACATTTACAACGTAGAACTAGGGTTAGTATTTCGGGTGCCCTTTCTCACTCGTTTGTGAAATGCAGTTCAGGGATTAGTGCCAAGCTGAACCAAAGCGCCTTTTCAAATGTAATCTCTGTATCCAGAATACCCCAAAACACAATGAATAATATTCGCCTTCTCAATCATTTACAGACATACTAAAAAAAAAAAAAAAAAAAAAAAAAACCGGCACTCGAACAAGTAAAATAAAACACTCAAGAAATTTTGATATGATTGGCAATGCAAATAGTACTAGGAGAATATAGGTAGCTGAGCCAGAATTAAAGGAAGAAGTACAAGGACTGAATAACTAGCAACAACTTTTATAGCGTTATGCACAGTACTTGCCGGAATAAGTTACACTTGTGATTTATATTATCTGCTTTATGAAGGAAACTGGTCTTCATTATAATAAACACGAAGAAGTAAATCAATTACTTAGGAACTCTGTCCTAATATTTGCTTGGTCACCGGATCATCACTAAAGAGATCCATATATATAATGTATATATGAGATAGAATCACTGGAAGAGGCTCATATAACACTGACCCACCCCGAATAAGGGGCCGAGAAAAACTATATATATAAACTGTATGATGATAGTCACTCGTTCTAGTATGAAAATGGATAGTCATTCAGTTTCGTCGTGAAGTTAATTAGTTAACACAGAGCACTTTTATACTCTACATTTTACAATATGCTTTATCATGTTTGCAAGGTATCCATCACAAGATAATGAGCATTCATGGCATCGGCAGGTCTGAAGATAGATAAAGGAGATGTCGAAGTGATCACCTCTAAGCTATACTTTCGTTCTTCAAATCCCTTCATAATTCTTTAAGTTCCTTTATATCAGTGTTTTTATTTTTTGCCCCTTAAACTTTATTATGTTCTCAGATTCCTATTTACCTTAACTTTCCCAACTCTCTTAACCCCCGTAGGAGGGTAGTGTCGTCAGTGCGCCTCACGTCGCGCATTGTAGGCACTACTAAAGTGTTGGTAACGTCTCTTCGGCAACATGCTGCACCCACTTTTTACCTTTGACTTGACTCTCATTCCCGCTCTTTTTCTTCAGTACCGATATCCGTTCCACCTTTCGATCTTCGTACTTCCTCTCCTTGATTTTCTGGACCTCTCCCTCTCTCTTGCTGTCCAGCAACTCAAGCTCCCTCATTTTACTGTCTTAGCGCTGCGTGGCCGAGAGTGACCCCATGTTTGGTTTGAAAGCCTAAATAATTAAAATCTCATTCTCTCAGAATTGATCGCAGTTTAACCAATCTCTTTCTTACCAACTTTAACCTTCATAACTTTCTTAACCTTATTCTAACGTATTAACTTCCCATACTTTATCAATCTTCCCTAACCTTCACTACAGTCCTCCTTACCTCCCGGATGTCACTCGGTATTTAGGCCTTTCTTATCTTCTATACCTTCTCTTCTTTCATAGCATTAATAAAGTTTAACCTACTTTCGTATCTTCCTATTCTTTGTCATTACTTCTACCCTCCTTTTCACTACTGGCATTACCGCTGGTGTCTCCTCCTCCCGTTAATAGTTCTCCGTCGATCTCTGAGGAAGCAGTAAATCTGAATTTGTATTGAAACAAATGGTGTTGGAATGGAGGCGGTTGGAGTCAACCCTCTTGTTTATCATAACCTCATCACTGGTTGGCCTCGAACAAGGTAAACAGCGTCTCTTTCTTCGCGTTGTTGCTTCCATCTTTCGCTTAGAGATCCTCATTATTTCACTCTCTATCTATGGTTTCAGTTTTCATTTCCTTTTCCTTTGGTTCATCAAACCGCCTTTCATCGTTTTTTGTATTATATTTCATCTTTCTTTTTTTTACTTCAAAAATATTTCGGAATTTGGAGACGAAGACGAACGAAAGAGCTTGAGTAACGTGGCATCGTCCCTCGTCTTTAATTTATTCATTCATTCATGACTGAATGACTAAGAGCAAGAGTTATCTGACGGCAATCTTAAATTTCATTCACTCGCTGTCTCATTCACGCTTGTTTTGTCATTTACACGCAGAAAACATTGGTAATACATGAGAAGTGCTACTGATGTTGTTTATGTTTGATTCGGAGCACTTGATACTCTCATTTCGCGTAAGTCAACGAGAGAGAGAGAGAGAGAGAGAGAGAGAGCGAGAGAGAGAGAGAGAGAATGAAGTAACGTCGCAAAGCCAATAAATAAGCCGCACTCACTTTATGTACAATATAAACCAAATTAATTTGCATAAAATGCGTTACAAAGTCATTAGCAAACTCGTTTTTTATTGATCGTCACTTCATTGTTTTACTATTTCTGTCTAGCACGAAGAGGCTCTATACAGTATCTATTTATCTATCCACACGCGAACATAAATATCATATATATATAATATATATATATATATATATATATATATATATATATATATATAATATATACATATATATATATATATATGTGTGTGTGTGTGTGTGTGTGTGTATACATAAAATCTTCTGGTCATTTTCTATCACATGCATATACAATTTTTAAAAACCACATTGCCCTTCTAATTTCTCAATTTCCTCACACAATAAACCCACATCCTAATGAAGACAGAGGTGAAGATATTGTTGCCAGGGCGAGATTCGGAGTCACATCCAGGGTAACAGAACGAGGTAACGTTAACTACCCGGCAACGAAGAATGGTATAAGTCTATTCCCGCTCATATGTAGTAGCTACATATTTCTGTCGAATTCAGATACATTTACTGCAGCTGGAATAGACCCACTTTCACCATATATATGTGTGTAATATATATATATATATATTATATATATATATATATATATATATATATATATATAAGAAATCCTCACGTGAAAATGAAAGAAGGGGGTACCAAGACTTTCGACTTTTATTGCAAAGTCATCTTCAGGGTACTAATCAATTTTAAGAAAACAACTTACACAAGAAAGCAACATGAGGTCACAAATAACAATAAAACAATTCAACAGCCTACTTAAGTATGCATATAAACATTGTTCAAAACAAAATACGTAGTTAGCGGAAATATGCAGTTACTACAAATCGCAGTACAAAATTATCTGTAAAATATCTAACAACTCTTTTGATTTTTATATCTTCAAGAATAAAGCTTTTCAACCATTCGTCCATCTTAAAAAGACCATCGCTTATATTCATGTTACTAAGAGAACTAATGAGTCATCCTTCAACTAACAATCTGTCATGCATTGATGAACTTCTATAGGGTGTTCAAAGTCTCTCCCGTGAAAAAATAAAAATGGCACTTGATCTGTTTGCAACCCGTACATTATATTTATGCCATGTAACTCTCTTAGTTCCTTACCAGATTGTCCAATATAAGGTAAATTACAAATAGAGCAGTTAATTTTGTACACCCCTCCTGTTGGCATTACTGGTTTATTACAAAACAATTCATTCTTGACAGACGATATTACTAAAAAAATTTATTTTCAGACATTTCAGGCTACGTACAATTGATAAAAACTCACAGCGGTATGGCAAAACTAAAATATTTTCAATTTTTTGGCACTTTGGAGGCAACTATCAATAAAATACCCTGGGTAACATAATTCTCTTGCAATTTCATGGATGTTCTGAATTTCCTCTTCTAAGAATTCAGGATCACAAATTCTATAAGCTCGTAAAAACAACCCTGAGAAGACTGTTCGTTTTATCTTGGGGTGATGGCTGGAAAAATTATGAATGAAAGCATTCACTGCTGTTGGTTTAAAGTATACTTTGAATTTAAATCCGTTGTCGGTTCTCATAACGACTGTGTCAAGAAATGGTAGGGTTTTATCCTGTTCTATTTCCAGTTTGAACTTTATGGATGGAACCAGACCATTCAAAAGTTCTAAAAACAGTTCAAGTCCCATTTTTTGTCACGTGAGAGACTTTGAACACCCTATAGACTGGAATTCAGCCAGAGTCGTTTTTAGAAGTTCATCAATACATGACAGATTGTTAATTGAAGGATGCCTCGTTAGTTCTTTTAGCAAAGTGAATATGAACGATGGTCTTTTTAAGATGGACGAATTGTTGAAAAGCTTTATTCTTGGTGATTTAAAAGTTAAACGAGTTGTTAGATATTTTACAAAGAGATAGTTTTGTATTGCGATTTGTAGTAATTGCATATTACCGCTAAGTACGTCTCTTCTTTTGAACAATGTTTATTTGCATAATTAAGTAGGTTGTTGACTTTGGAATAAAAGTTGAAAGTCTTGGTACTTCTTTCATTTTCACGTGAGGATCTCTTATATACTTCACTCACGGGACCATTGTGGAATTGCAAGATATATATATATATTATATATTATATATATATATATATATATATATATATATATATATGTTTATATATATTAGGGCCGTTGCCTTGTATAATAAGGCGCCCTATGAGGTAATGTTAGACTTGCGATAATCTTACGCTAAGTAGGTTGGTTATGCACTTCCTACTCATTGGAGTGTCTTGGGGTTTGCTGATAACTTACGAAGTGGTTATGACGACGATGTGTTAAACTCATGATGATATCTTTTCTGATGTGAGGTTTCTAGTAGAAAACACGAAGTATAAAAAATAGTTCTATTCTCTGAGATTACATGATGAATATAGGATTGTACAGGTCTGCCAATGAAGATGGCTTGATCGCTTCTGCCAATGATGATGGCTAATTCTGTTCTGTTCTCACTACCATCTCAGTTACAAGTCATAAAGGAATCAGACAGTAGCTCGAACATATGAACATACATACAAAATGAGACACATTAGAAATCACGTAGGCCGTTTGAATTATAGGTCACGGTAGTTGTCTCAAGCAGGAAGCTTGGACTAATGTTTCAAAACAAATGAACGACCACAGGTGACGGCATGTCAACTTAGCCTACTTTATTGTATACGTCATCTTTATCGTCTCTGGTCTGATCACATTCCTGCAAGCAATCTGGTTGACCTCTTTAGTTTTAGTCTTTTATATATATGGAATAACATTCCATATTTTTATTATGTAACTCTTACATATATATATATATATATATATATATATATATATATATATATATATATATATATATATATATATATATATATATATATATATATATATATATATATATATATATATATATATATATATATGATATATACATATATATATATATATATAAAATAGTGGGTATCACTATCAAAAAATATTACGACGACTAATAATACTACTACTGATAGTTATAGGACATAATGCTAGCAACCCAAGAAAGTATACAAATATTACAGGGGAAGAAAGAAATGGTAGCCGTAAAAAATAACAACAATACAATAACGACAAGAATAAAATAATACCAATGACAGCGCAAGTCTGTACATCAATGAAGTTCTGCCTATTTAGCAGAAATTATCACACAGCAGCTATCGCTAAGTGATGTTCCTCAGTTCTCTCTTTCTCAAAGAGCTTTCCTTTTATTCCCTTCAGACTCGGAATGATCCCCTATTAAAGGACATTAAGTCAATTAAGAAGCATTGCACAATGAAGTACTTAAGTATTCAGGACTCGCACACTGTCATCATAATAACACCTTGCGCCAGCACAAACACGTGCGCACATACACACAAAAGGTAACTGAAGTTGTTTTTTGAAAGCGTTTACTGACACTTGTTTTCGAAAAGTAATGCATGATTGCCTGAAATCCTAACAATAAATAGTAGAATTTGCACAAGGAGACCGATAGATATGAAAGAATGATAAATTAGAGCAATTTCCCTTTGTTTTGGGAAGCTCTTTAGATAGACGGATCCTTTCAAGTTTAAATGATGCCGAACTCTACTACATTTGCCCATAATGCCTACAATTAGGTTCTGTAGTCTGGAACACTAGTTTCGGAACTTTCTTGTTTGAGCTGGAGAACGCATATCAATGGCCAAGTACATTATATACACGGTTAAATTTCTGAATACTTGAGATTATATATACGATATATATATATATATATATATATATATATATATATATATATATTTATATATATATGATATATATATATATATATATATATATATATATATATACATATATATATATATATACACACACATATATATATATATAGATATATATATACATATATATATATATATATATATATTTTATATACACATACATACATACATACATACATACATACAACATACATACATACATACATATATATATATATATATATATATATATATATATATATATATATAAATATATATATACAGGGTGTTTCGAAATTAGAGCCCCCCTCTACAGCATAAAATAAAATTGATATGGACAACAATAAAATTAATTCAGAACAGGTACTTATTTTATACATCTCCTATACTGATTCAAACTGATCTCTCATCAATCTTTTCATTTTCGACATAAGCTTCACTCATACTACAAAAATTGTTTTGTGTTATATATCCTACGCACTATCCACTTCCTCTCTACCTGTTCTAAAATATGCATTCACTAGGACCATGTATATCACACACATCCTTCTCCTCTTTACTTCCAAAACTTATACACAACTATAATAAATACTAGATCAAGCCCCACCTTTTCCTTGTCTGGACCCAAACTGATTATTCGTTATCAATCTTTCTCATATCGTTTTTAGTTTCTCCATTAAAACTAATCTGCAATACACTTTACAAGGTACACTAACAAATATTATTTTTATATATTCTTAAAACCTCTTCTATAACCTTACTCATGATATGAATGTGGACTCCTCACATCCTTAATAGCTGTCTCTAGAAATAACCTAAGATCCTGGTTAATGCCTCAGCTCTTTTACCTCTTTAGCAGGAGCTGATTAAGACAAGAGGTACGATCTTGAAATGATACTTTAATAATGAACTTCAGTGGTATTTATATGAATTGCTGGCCAATCAGCATCCTGGAAACTTGCACAGTAACTAATGGACCAATCATGTACAATTATTTGATAATAGCCTTTATGGTTCCTATGTAGATAAAAATGAGGTGTGCTCTCTGTTGGCGTCAGTGGTGCGTTGCTATGTGCATTGTTGTGAAAATCACGGAATTTGGCGACGAATTGTCTGAAGCTGGCGACAACCTGTCACTTGCGGCGTGAGAGGGCGTCCCACCCTCGAAAGTTGGACTGTACGAGTAATGTGGTTGGGCAAATATGCTGGTTTCAGGCTGTCGATTACAACCCAATCTATCATGCTGCGGATGTCGACGAGGAAGGCTTTCTGCTTGCAGTAGGGCCAGTGTAAGGCTGGGTCAAAGGTGGACGAACAACATCGGTTCTGATGAATACATGTGTTACCTTGTGTAGATCCTTCAGGATAAAGGACTTCTTCTTTAGCTTGCAGACTGGGCGGCAAGGGGCAAATTTTCCAACAACGGTCCAGAGTCTGAGGATGTTGGGTAGGTGTTATTATTGGGGAAGAATTTGCCAGGTATCATGAATGAATCGCCATACGCCATCTCGGCTGCTGGCAGGTCAAGGCTCTCTTTAGGCATGGTCTGAAGGCCGAGGGGGACCCATTGAAGCTGCGAGCACCAAGTCGAGGAGTTGCAGCGAGACATGAGGGCTGCTTTCAAGGTACGATGGAACCTCTTGATCATGTCACTGGTTTTGGGATGGTAGGCGGCTGTTTGGTGCAACTGGGTACCAAGGAGGGGGTTTAGGGAAATCCAGAGCTGCGACGTGAAGGTAGTGCCTCCGTCAGAGGTGATGTGATTGGGTACACCAAATCTGGAAACCCATGATGTGAGGAAAGCACTGACACATACTGCTGCATCTGTCATAGGTCATCTCGTCGAGCAGTTGACCACTGTGAGTCGGACATGGGATGTCTGTGGGTGTTTGGTTGGTTGACTAGACACAGGCAGAAGGCAATGGCAAGCCTTTATGTCAACCAAAAAGCCAGTACCTGTGGTGGAATCAAGGATACAAAAGACAGAGGTGCTGATGGAACATATAGGATTGGATATGTCAGAATTCGGATTGGATTTAGGTATATCAGTATGGCCAATGACAGAGGGATATGCATTCTGGGAAGCAGTTCTTGGCGGTGGGGTCAAATGTTCTGAGGTATCAGCAAAGCTGAAACAGCAGTGATTGCTGCTGGGTGTGGTTGGCACCCTTGGGTTTCTGAAGGCGAGATGGACAGCAAAGGTTTGTGAGAGTTTGATGGCCATGGTGGGCTCTGTGGTGTTAGTAAGGTCGCCTGTTGCCGAGGGGTTGGACGTTCCTTGATGGGCAGCAAAGGTGTGGCTTGGCAGCGGTTTGCAGCAGCATGGGTATCGTGGGTTGCACCCAGACTTCTCTACGAACACGCCTACTCTCGCAAAGGTGTGAGCTATTGAACGGACAATAAATTGAGTAATCGCAAATTTTCAAATATCAGAGAGGATGTGAAAAAATATGGTAGTAACGCTGAATATGATAAATTTAAACTCATTATAAGGGCCTCTTCTGAGCTAGCACACACTATTCTGGAATCGCTTATTATCAAACAGACAGTACCATTATTGAATGCCCAAAACTCCTTCAGCCCTCTCTACCTTCCGGAACCGGCTTCTTTGCTTTACACTTACGCACATTCCAGTCACCCTTCTCCTCCCTTCTATATAGATTGGTACCTGCAGCAATGCCTACTATCCATTGCAGGGACAGTGAGTCACCGTTTTTCTAAGATATCTTTAATATAGTGCATTGTCAAATGGTGTTAGTTAAGGTGTTTATTCTTCATTTGTAAAGGAAAAGTCGCATGAGTTAGCAAGACTAAAATACAGAAGCGAACGTCCGCTATCCCCCATCCCTTCCCTCTCCCTCCCTCTTTCTCACTCTTTCTTTATTGCTGTTTTCCTATCTCTTCTCCCAGTACCTCTCTGTAATATACAAAATACAATAAAATACAGTTTCCATATTTTTTAATATCAGTGGATAATTGGAGACTTCATAATAAAAAGGATAGCAAAGGTCTGACATTACGACCATAAAAATGGTTAGTTTTTCCCGTTTCCTGTTAATAGCAAGGCCAAAAGAGACAAGGTCTACCCAGTTAGGTAGAGTCGTTTCCTACCTGGAGTAACTACAAAGGCGATGACGTATCTTAGAGGAACCTGGGTTGTAGATTAAACTTCTGTGATTTAATTTTGGTTACCTTATCTTAGCTGCTCGTTGAGGGCTATATTATGTAACAGATCATAATAGTAGTTACATGAACGGGGTGAAGGTCATATGCTCTTTAGCCTACTCCCATTTATATAACTTAGGAAATGCAATAACAATAATTAAATGAACGCAGAATCTACAAAAACCAACATATTTATAAACATCCAATATTACTCAATATAATACACAGGAAATGGAGGCCAGGAAAGTTGGTTGAGGGAGGGATGAGGAGGGACGGGATGGGGATAAAGGATGTTCGAATGCATAGTTTGGTGATGCTTGTAAGTCAAGAGTAAACACCTTTAATAACACCATTTGACAAAGCACTATTTTACCAAAAATCAGCAAGAGGTGTCTTGTACACTGTGTCAAGTACCATTTCTATCAAATAATTAGTTTGAAAGTCATTAATTTTGAGAAAAATGACTTGCAGTCCCTGACATGGATAGTAATTTATCCTTATGTATAAATGTTTTTGAAGACAATTTGTGTATAATTTATGTGTATTTATAATCCACAATATACATTCTTTTATTGCAGCTTTGAAAATTAGACTTGCTGTCTGAAAAAAAACGTCGGCACTAATAAAGATGATTTTATGTACGAGTCTGTTGACACTGCCTTCAATTCTTGAGATATATACATGCATACTACATACATATTACATACACCACACTAATATATTTATACTATATATATATATATATATATATGTTATATATATATACATATATATATATAGTATATATATATAAATGTATATATATATATATAATCACATACATTATATATATGGTATATATATATATATATACATATATATACATGTATATATATATATATATCATATATATATCATGCGTATATATATGTATAATAATATATATATATATATATATATATATATATATATATATATATATTATATATTATATATATAACTTCTATCGCGAGAATAACATGATATAATATAAACATACAAGTATATGACCACGAGGAAACCGCACTTTCAAGCAAAAACGTCGGCACTAATAAAGATGATTTTATGTACGAGTCTGTTGACACTGCCTTCAATTCTTGAGATATATACATGCATACATACAAACATACATACATACATACATACCATACATACATATATACATATAAATTATATATATATATATATATATATATATATACCATATATATATATAGTATATATATACATATATATATAGTATATATATATATATACATACATATATATATGTAATATATATACAACATATATATATGTATATATAAGATATATATATATAATATATATATATACATATTATAATTATATATATCTATATATATAGTGTTATATTATAAATAGTTATAGTATATGATATATATATATTATATATATCTATAGTAATATATATAATATATATATAATATCATATATATATATATATATATATATATAATTAATATTAGATTATTATATTATTATTATTATAATATATATTATATAATATAATATATAACTTCTATCGCGAGAATAACATGATATAATATAAACATACAAGTATATGACCACGAGGAAACCGCACTTTCAAGCAAACTACATAATGAAAAAAAAAAAAAACTCCGTTTTACAAACAACGACCAAGATACAAAATGTACAAAAATATTTTAATGTACACAAAGGTCATCTTATGCTGTTGCTTCTGCAATGCATAACCTTCTTCTCACTAACTATGAAATGTTGTAAAAGTGTTTGCAATGTTTTCAGATTCGGTATTAGTTTGCTTAATGTCAATATGTTCAGAATTCACAAAAATGTAATTTGAAGTTAAGGAATAACGTAGAATGTGAAAAGAGAGAGATAAATTAGCAAGATAAATTAGCATTGTCCATGCGAAGCAGGAAATTGCTGTCATCACTTGGGATAAGAGGAACGCGAGTTCTCTGTTTTGTTTTGAGATCCTGTCAATCATACAACATACATGACTGGGTCAGACTTGTGTGTCTTTGTCAACAAACCACTTGAAGATTTCACCATTTTTCTGTAAAGTTGCATCATGTTAGAAACTTCTAGAAGTTTTGCTTACAATACCGTTCATTTCATTTAAGAAATTATAGATATTTTGTTATTTAACTATTTAATATTACTGATAAATTAACTCTTATATCTCTCAATTTGTCAAAAGAGAATTTAAATTTGAAAGGGAAAGATCTGTGACCTCACTCACGGATATGACGACATTTACTTCGGGAAAATTCTATAATCATATCTTTTATTTTAAGTGACGTTTACTGTCTTAAACTGTGTAATAATAAATGTTATTTATAATTGCAATCCCACTTCCTCTCTATTTATTGTTTTGAAAGAGGTTTTTTAAGATAATGTATGCCCAAGCATTTTGGGGCCGAGATATCTTGACCAGTTTCCATACAAAGAGAGAGCAATTATGTCATTCTGAGACTCGCTCTTGCACTGCAAAAAAGAGCGCGCCGAAGCCGCTCTATCTCCTCCCTCTTTCTCTCTCCCCGTATGAGAGAATTAGGATTCCACATTAACGTAAAGATTTTATACTTAGTGGTTGGTCACTCATAAATTTTAGATTTGGTATTTCTTAGATTTATTTAATATGGCTGAGTGCTTATTTGCGGAATCTGAACAGACGTTGTAAAAGTGTGTAAAAGGCACCTCATGTGTAAGTGTTTATTGGTGATTTCGAAAAAGGCCTTCTAAAATTGGTATACCAAGATAAGAGTTTTTTTAATATATCAAAGATAAGATTTTTTTAATAAGTTCAGTGCACTAAACCTAAACATAAAAAGATTGAAATACTGAAAGTAGTTAGGTTATTCCAAGAGAAATTTTTTTTACATTTTTTCACATTTTGGTGTTGGCGAATTTTTTTTTTTTTTTTTTTTTTTTGCATTTATCCATTTTTCTTATTGAAGTGTGTTTTATATATATATATATATATATATATATATATATATATATATATATATATAAAGTATATATATATATATATATATATATATATATATATATTATATATATATATATTTATAAATATATATATATATATATATATATATATTCTGCGTTATTGATGTTTTCTTAAGTGTTTTTACAATTTTGGTATTTTCCACATTTTTGTGTTTGCATTTACAATTTGAATAAATTAAGTGTTTTCATTAGTTAATCACTGAAAATTTAATTGAGTTTAACACTTGTGAATTACTTTGCATTTACTTGGAATTCTTTTCAAGTTTTATTGTTGTTTAACACTTGTGAATTAATTTTCAAATTTTAATTGTTACTTAACACTTTGAATCTTAATTGAATAATTTAATTTCTTGATGTTTGTGATAAATTAATATTGATTTAATTTTACTTAATAATTAATTTAAGAATTAATTAAGCTTTGTGTTGTTTTAAAGTAATAGTAAATTTTCCTGAGACTGTGCATTGAACTTATAAATTTTGAGTTTAATAATTAAGTTTTGTATTTCAAAGTTTTATACGTGTTTTCTTTTTTCACCAGTATATTCAATTTTGTATAGGTAGAAATATAGTGGTAATTGAGATGTTTTCCTTCAATTTAATTGAAGTGAGTTAGAACCAGGGAAATACTTACTTTTAAAAGTTGTTGATGGGGTGATGCCCTTTAATTAATATAATTACATATAAGATTACCTCACACCTGTTTTAATGAACTTAGTCTGATTTATGAGTTTTTAAAGGATCACTGTTGCCTTTAGAGTATTCAGTTGTATTTTATCTGTGATGAAGGTTCAGGTGTCTGGCTGTTGTGAGGTAACTAGTTATTTCTTGATTGGCAAGTTTATAGTAACCAGATACTTGGTACTTCGTCACAGTCATTACATTTGGATTAACTCTTCAGGTGAGATACTGGCTACAATTAAATCAGGTAATTGGATAAACCAAGGAGATACAAGAGACATTATCAACGGTTACTGAAATTCTCAGGTTTCTCTTAAAAAAATCTACGAACATCTCGAGTAGAATATAGTCAAAAGTGTATAGACCTAAGTTTAAGTCTATTTTTCCTTTTTCAGCCATATTAATGCAAGTCTCTATATTTGTATTTTTTACATCTTGTTATTCTACCACTATGGGACCAATCAATTCCAAGTAATTTCTCATACAGCGAAAAAAAGACATTACTCTTTTGGTCAGTTCTATCTGATAATTCACGTTAATTTATTTTGAGATTTTACTCCTTGCTTTTGTGTCCAAAATAAAATGAATCTCAGTTCATACGTGGGATTTTGTTACTCGTGCGAAGTCAGTTGATAAGCATGTTTATTACAGTGTCATTAGTAATTCTGCTTCAGGGTACTTCTATTATTAAATTCTCCACAACTTTATTGTGGTAAGTCTCCAAAGAGCTGGATAACAAGACTTTTCTATTTTCCTAATTCTCTGTAATTACTTATTCAGGATTTCATAAATGATGGCCCGCTATGCTCAGAGGAATATTGAAGAGAATAAAGATTTTTCACATTAAAATAAAGTCTAGAAGAGTAATGTATGTCAGTTAAATTATTTTAGCTTTCCATATATACTAAATCTACACTGAAATCGTTCATGGCTGACAACAGCGTCTGAAAATGGCAATACACCATCTCTTTCTATTCTTCCGAGAGACTGATAAACGGGATTGCTATATATCGAAGTCTTTAGGTATATTAGCCCAAATTTCACCTAAATACCAAATCCATGTCACAAGATCTGAATAATCTTAGGAATAGAATAAAATAGACTATAGAATTTAGACCAAAGGCCAAGTGCTGGGACCTCTGAGGTCATTCGGCGCTGAAAGGGAAATTGACAGTAAGAAGGTTTGAAAGGTGTAGCAGGAGGAAAACCTCGTAGATGCACTGAAACCATTGTTAAAGAGGATGGGAAGTCAGACTGAAGACCGAGAATACGAACGGAGGTACAGTAAAAGAAATAAAAGAAGTTGCCGTTAGGGGCCGAAGGAACGCGGCAAAGACCCTTAAGTCATGCCTGCGGTGCACCACGTGAGATGCACTGACGGCACCAACCCCCTACGGAACCAAATCTCAGGAATACAATGCTTTTCAAAATAACTCCATATATAATACTAAGAGAACTGGTGAAGAAGAGTTACATTGACAAACATGGTATGGAAATGGGTGCCCTTCTCTTCTGCACTTTCTCTTTTTATATTCTTTTCTGTTAGCATATGCTTTATCAGTGTGCATGAAAAGACTGGAAAAAGCCTGAATTTTACCTCTCGAAAAACTCTACGTATTTTATCAATAATTTAACCATCATTACCTGAAAAGATTTTTTTTTTTTTTTTTTTTTTTTTTTTGAGATTGAGAGAGAGAGAGAGAGCGAGAGAGAGAGAGAGATAGAGAGAGAGAGAGGGGGTGGGGGGGGGGAGGGGAATGTAAAGCAATACAAATAATGGCAAACAAAAATACTTTACATTGCGACATATTTAAAACTTTTAACGGCTAAAACAATTCGCAAAAGCAGGAGAGAAATTCTTGATGTCAAATCAGGGAGTCGAGAGGGAGATAAAATTCAGAAAAATTTAAGTCAGTTTATCTAAACTACGATAAAACATGATTTATTTTGGGGGTTAGACCACAAGTATTTAAACCTTTAAAAGAGAAAAACAACAGAGCCTAGACTATTCAAATCCAGACTGTAAGAAGTACGCGTGAATAAGGAGGACTACATAAAATAAGCTTTGCTGACGTATGGTATGAAAACGGTACAAGTTACAAGACGGAACAAAGAACTTTGACAAGAGTTAATTAGGAAAAAAAAAATATTATTACCACTAACTTGTGAAGGCGATAGCATGGGTAAAATTTCATTCTCAAAGCTCTGGTGAATTTAGTATGGGTAGAAATGTTGTCAGAAAGGTTTAAAAATAAATTTATCACGGAAGAAAAGATTGATTACAGAGTTTTGAGGGGTCTGGACACGAAGTGAGGTGATAAGACAGTTCAGTAACAGTAATTTGCATATCACATAACTGGGAAGCTTTATAGAAAAGGAGAGTGGACAGTACCTATAAGTTTGTTTGACTTTTATACAAAAATAATCCATAAGTCTCCGGACGACGGCAAGGTGTCGCGAAAGGAGTTTTCAGGGAAGGACGCTGAATCATTCAGACTTGGCGAGGTTATGCATAAACCGCTGGAGTCGTTACGAAAATAATAAAATGCAACAAAAGTACTAATAACAATGAATAATTATCACTATCATTTAGCAAAAGAAAGCCACGTTAACAGGAATGACCAATAACTAATCAACTCTGTAAGACAGAAAGAGGGAAATGGTCCTCTTTATCAGATGAGAGGACCCGAAAAGTGAACTTCAAGACCAGAAAAAGGCTGAGAGTTGCAGATTTTTAAAAGTGACTGATTATTCATGCAGCTACATTTTGGTATATCTGAAAGCATAATACGTCAGAAGTATAATCGTGACAAATTGTAACACACAAACACGCAGTAACAAATTACAGCGCACAGACACATAAAAAAAGGCTGAGAATTCAAGATTGTAAAAGTGAATGATTAGTCAAGCAGTTCTATTTTGATTTGGTACTTCGCACTGGGGAAGAAGATTGGGAGTTGGACCAATGTTACGCAGAAAATATATACTATACACACATACACAGTGTATATATATATGTGTGTGTGTGTTTTTATAGTATAATTGTGTGTATCGAGATAAAGGGATAGATAAGCAATCCTTCACTTCCCCTTGGGAATAACTTACGCCAAAAGGGAATTGCAGTTAATGAATCTACCCTGTCTTGGAGTCGGACTAGTCTCTGTGACTAGATACATTCATGTCAAACGCTACCCAATGCATCGACCAAGAGAATTTATTTCGACTGTATGGTAAATAATCCCAACTAATTCATTTTCCGTCCCTATAATCGAATTTAAATCCCCCTCCAACATAAAAGCTAGTAAATTTATATGTCAAATTTGCAAATGAAATTTTCATACTCCCATAGATCACCTTATCTCGGGATTAACTTACAACCAAGGGGAATATGGTGAGTGCATCTACTACACTAACCAAGATACGAACCGGTGTTTTTGGGATTGATACATAGGTGATAGTGAAATTATCCACTCAGCCATCAAAATAGTGCTATTTGTAACGTGTTACACGTATAACTTGTCAGTTTAGCAAAGGACACTTTTATACTTCCAAATATCGAACGGCAAACAACCCATAATCACTGAAATCTCTTCCCTGGAAGTGACTTCCATCTGAAAGGAATTATATACAATAAGAGCACCTGCCTTGACCTGAATTCGAACTAAATGAGTTTACCTGAAAACTTGTATTCTAAGGAGAAAGAGGTTCTGAGCTGATGGAATGAAGGTTCTGAGTTACTGTAGAATGCAGCAGATACACAGGAAACATCTGAATGATGCAAGGCTGCAGAATTCTTGTGTTTTTAATTATCAGAGTGACTGGTATGGTGTAAAAAAGGGTCTACCGCGTGATGATCGTCAAAGTAGGAATTATGTGATAGAGATTTTTTTTTTCTTCCCTAGTACCGTCTTTTACGCTGCAGTTTCAAGAATAGATATCTTTAATTAACTGTAATGTTCTGGAACTTTAGTTAAATACGTTAATTTCGTATTGATGCCTATTACTAAGAGGAAATATGTTTATTCTAATGTTACTGAAATTCTAGAATAATCAAATGTGATGAAAGGCAAATCAATTATGATTTTATCATAAGTTTCACATTATTTGTTTGTTTGAGAGATTTCCAGGTAGGCTGAGTTGACAAAGATTACTTATGTTTTACTCTTTGTGTGTTGTGGAATGGAATGGAATGTACATTTTAGACCAAAGACCAAGTGATGGGACCTATGAGGTCATCCAACATTGAAAGGAATATTTAAAGTAAAAAGGTTTTAAAGGTGTAACAAGATGAAAACCTCCCCTAGGCTGGTGGCGATAGCATATGTAGCAGCCAGAGATTGATGAAGCAAGACAAGAAAAGGAAAGAAAGACAAGATATAAGGCAAGTCTCCTCTCACTCAGATAGAAAAAAGAACAGCGCTTTCAGTCCAAAATACACACCTTAGAGTTTTACTCTGTGGCAGGGCTGTTCATTGACCACTACAAGTACGACCGGCCAAGTTACAATTACCTTCGTGGTGTGTTACTGAAGGAATGGTGAGAGGAGTCTGAGAAGACAGAGGATATAGAGGTGCAAAGATCTGGATAAGAAAAGGTGCCAAGACAGGAATGTCAAAACTCATATCTGGAGACAGTGAAGAGAAATCAGGGAGACAAATACTAAATGGCTGAAAGCGTTTGTAAAAGTAGACATTTGAATGTGAATGCGCTAGGATAAGTTAATCTGCATAAGAGAACAGAAAATGAAGCAGAAATGAATGTCAGTATAGATAGTGGAAGAAACAAAAGTGGATGATTTGCAAGTGCATTTGGGAGTAAACATAACTGATGATTGTGGGTTGAGATAAGAGGCAAGTCATTGGATGGGTGAAGCAAGGAAGGTAGCCAGGTGAAACCTATGGAGAACTGTTAAGCCAACTCTCTTATATGGAAGTGAAATGTGGATTTTAAATGCTAATGACAAAATAACTGTAGTTGTCGAGTTTAGCTGTCATCATAACATATGGGGGGCGGGGAAGCTCTGTGGAAAAACAGAAAAGTTTTCAGATGGTCTGCTCATGTGAAGAGAATGGAAGGTTGGAGAAAAGCAATCATAATTCGCAAGTTATGGCAGAAAGGAAGAGAGACAAACTGTAGCTACCAAAGGTGAAAGAGGTACTGAAATAGTAGGCCCTGATGATCCTTTAAGAGCAGGTACGTGAATAGGCTGAAAATGAACAAGGTTCCTACATGGGATCAACTTCGTTACAAATAATGATGAATGTTATAGTGGTTGTTGCCTTCTTTTTTCAAGGTAGCCACTCCTGTTCGGGGATATAGCTCAGGGTTTTTTGTGTATGTATGTTATATATATATATATATATATATATATATATATATATATATATATATATATATAATGTGTGCGGGCGTGTAAGAATTTGTAAGTGCGTGAGTGTTTGACACGTGTGAGTGCGTATTGTTACTGCATACACACACATACATTAAATAAAGATTGGGCTGGAAATTGCAAGTGTAATGTGTTAAATCTTCAATAAAGAATTACTAAATAAAACAATGGCCTGACATTTCTATAATTTCCATTCATTTTACCATTGCACCTCCCGACAATAAGCCTTGTATGAATAGGAGCCAGAAAGCAAGAAAGGCAGAACTGTCATAAGATGATAATGGAACGACAGAAACCTACAAACATCAATTTCAGTAACATTAGAAGTAACAGGAAAACAAAACAGAAAATCACACGAGAATGGCTGGCAAGATTTTACAACCTTTCGGTACTGATATTCTCATAGTAATGTATGATCCCACTGGAGAAGATGCCAATTGGATTTGATCCTTGGAATAGGAGATTCATTTTCTAAGCCCGACGGTTACTTCGTTGATGAGAGAGAGGGGGAAGGGGGGGGGGAACTATTCCTGAGCATTCAAGTCATGACGTCTACGTCCTCTGTAGAAACAGCAACAAAAAGCGCAGTGCAACAATTTCCAAATAAAAACAACGGACGTACCACGAACCCCAACACATACTCCTACGGCGGCTGATATATTATGAGACACAAAGAAAATAAACTAAAATTATCTTGTTGTGAAGGCAATCAGCCAAGTGACGCGGAAGGGAGTGAATGGCTGGGTTGTGGCGGGATCCTTCATGTGCTCTTCGTGACTCGTGTGGCGGAGTCACTCCTCCTCCCCCACCCCTTATTTTTGTCTCCTCATCCCTTTTTCTACTTCTTTCTCTTTTCTCCAGTGAAAGAATGTTAGTTTCAAACTTCTCTAAGCTATTAGTTATTTTCTAGATCTCTTGGAAATCATAGTGTGGGACCAATTTGAAATTTTGCATAGGCTACATGACAAGTCTTACGTTCCATTATTTTCAATAAATCAAAGCCTTAACGTTATCGTAAGTCCAAAACAAAAAAAGAGAAACAGGTGGCGCATAGAAAGACCACATAAACTGCTATAGGAGAAAAGCAATCAAACCTAATGGCACATATTCGATTTGAATAATGTTATGACGAACTTTGCAAATCTAGAAATAAGGACGGCGGCTGTGCGAGCTCTAAAACAGCCCCATCTCCCGCACGCGCCACTGTACCACATGTTGCAACTCCCAACTTCAACTACATTTCTCCCTCCCTCCCTCATCCAACCATCCCTCCCACGAGCAAAACCAGCAACCCCTCCACCCCAAGACCGCCATCACACCCGTGGGCGTTCAAGTGGCAATGGAGGGACGTGGAGAGATTCAGTCGGCACGCGGATTTTGGTCGTGGTTGACAATGAAAAGGACAGAGGTGGCGGCGGTACTCGTCGCTCTTTTGTTTCTGTGTCGTTCGGGTTGCATGGAAGAGGACACGAAGTCGTTGCTTAAAACGATTATTACTGGACAGGAAAAGATGTTCCAGATGATAGACGGTGAGTTATGAAAGGCGGAGTTCACATCTCTCTTATTAATAGGAGCACATGATGATAAATACCCGATCCATCAGCATTTCGTGACGATGATCTATAACGTAAATGTGATTTTTCATAATAACATGAAGTTTGTATAACATCTGAAGTAAGAATAACGTTGAAATATCTTGGTGGCATAACTGTACAAGGGAGGAACTCTATAGTTAGTTACAGAAATTAATGTTTATGTGATTTATGTGCCAATTTTTTCATTCTGGTATTCATGAATCAAGAACTCTACAATAAATACCTACGAGCATAAATAAATACACATACGTAATAAGGTAACACACGCACCCACATATACACATACAAAAGTGTGTATATTGGTATATAACATATATCTATATTATTCAAACAAACATGTACAATGGCACATTTAAAACGAAATGGAAGGCTGCTGTTCCAAAGTGTTTTATTTACATTAGAATGACTTCGTAACATTAAACGGTCTGACGGTTATGTTATCTTAAAGGAATGATAAAGAGAAAAACATATTAGTACCAACCATTATTTCCTCTGGGGTTTATGCAACATCAGGCGCATTTGTTACTTTGCCTATTTATGAAAGAAATTAAATTAATTTCGTTAATTTGTTGTTGTATTTTATATGTATCGATGGCAGCAACACATGTAGGTACACAAGTGCTCATTCATGTAGTACAGTCTTTATGAAGTGATTGCCATGACACTTTGGCACCATTATGTAATAACACGAGTATTTCGCTCTTTGAACTGACAGATATGTCCATGATGAAATGGGTACTCACTGGTCAGGAGAAGATCATTGACAAAATGACAGGTAAGATGATATGATGTAATTATGGGCCTTATGAATGAATAGTGCCGCCTTATATACATTCAAGCGCTCAATCTCTGCTCTCCTAAAATGCCTCAGTCGCTTTGTAAATAATATTCTCCAGCCACGGCTGGCGTTGCCTTCTATAAGCTATGGCTTGAATAAATGAACAATTTAGCTTCCAAGTTAGCAGCTACTAGAGAACTCGGGTAGTTATTTTTCTTATTCATTCTGCCTCCAGCCTTCAAGTCTTCAGCGTCCTTGGTCGAGGAATGATTCCCCCTACCTCATGCGTAGTTAGCATGGAAACAGTCTTCTGTAGATTTTGCTATTTTCGCCATTGTCGCCAGGAATTCAAATACTGACCATTGGCTATTTTCTTCTTTCTGTTGGCTCTTAAAAGCACTAGGACTATTGTCGCCTTGCTTGAAATTTTGTTACAAGTTCCAAGATGAATTTTTTCATTTAAATCAATAAGCTTAAACATTCTCAAGATTATATATACAAATATATATATATATATATATATATATATACATATATATATATATACATAAATATATATATATACATATATAAACTATATTATGTCAACAGAGGGTGACTCCTGAGAGAAAACAAAACAATATTCACTGTCACTTTCATTCTCTAACAGCTGATTCAAGAATGAACTCTGTGCCACAGTAAGACTCACAGCAACACACACACAAGAATCCTGAAAAGCACATTGCCTCCTTTAGCACACACAGCATCACCCACTTCCATATTGCAGAATTTCAGACCTCGTAAATATGAGAGCCTTTTCCTTTCAAGCACCTCTTCCACTCTAACTAGCCAACATTTACTGCATCTCCTTCTCCTCGTTCCTTCCTATGCTTCTGTATTGTAATGTTTCCACTGTCCTATCTTCTTCCATTTTCCCAATGTACCCACAACACCTCAAAGCACTGATTCATTTTCCAATACTTAACCTTTTCGATTCGCTGTTTTTTCATTTAAATTTCTCACCTACTAAATTATTCTTACTTTCCCTATACTACGCAAGTAATTCATCCCAACAGCTACCACATTCTTTCCCTTAGTCGCTTCCAGTATCAACCTTTCTTTCCATAAAAGACAGGTGGCAGAACAATCTCTTCCTACACTGAAACGTTTTGCTTTATAGACACTTCTTTTCCAAGACTTGAAGAGATCCCACTGTCTTCTCTGCCCCATCTATTCTAAGGTTCACCTCTTTCCTACCATCATCTGTTACATTTATTCACAATAAACACTGATCCATCTTTTACAATTTTTTTACCACTAACTGCTCTATACATTACTCTTGATGAGGTTCACTCTCAACTTCCTCCACTTACAAACACTTTGAAACGCCCACATCTGTTTTTGCCACTTTTTGTCACTATCACAGCCTAACACTCCATCATCATAAAACATCAGCCGTTCTGAAGGTTCACACTTCATTCACAACACTTTTTTCAACTATCCAAGAATGAACCTAAATTCACTACCTTTCGTTTGATTTCCCTCATCATTCCAATCATAAAACTATTAAAAGGAAGGAGATAACATATCCTTGCTATAGCACTCATTTTTACAAGTTACCCACCTGATCTATCAATGGACAGACGCTTTGCCTTCAACATATGAAATTCTGACTGCCCACAACAAGTAACCCTCCACACCATCCTCCCTCAATACCCACTACATCAAAACTTTCCAGGTGAATGTATGACAAACAAATCTATTCTATTTAGTTCTAGACTCTCAACACAACTATTTCATGAACTGACACTTGTTAATTGCCTTGTCTTACTTTTCTCAATGAAAATCCTACTATACACCTTCCCATGGATAGTTAAAAACATTGTGCTCAGAGAATTCTCATTCAATCTTCCAACACCTGTCCTGTTATACAATGAAACAACTAATCTTGTCGCCCATTTCATTTAGAACTTTTCTCTCATTCAGAAATACTT
Organism: Macrobrachium nipponense; assembly: GCF_015104395.2. Classification (NCBI taxonomy): domain Eukaryota; kingdom Metazoa; phylum Arthropoda; class Malacostraca; order Decapoda; family Palaemonidae; genus Macrobrachium; species Macrobrachium nipponense. The sequence continues at coordinate 78,062,432 of NC_061110.1, read as the reverse complement.
TACACACACACTGGCCAGCCATTTGGCCAAACTTACCGCCATTCTTCTTTATCCTATTTGTAAACTAAAGAAGGTCCTAGAGGATACCCAACTGTCTCTTTCTCATTCATCAGGGTCTACTTTGTTCTGGTTGACAACACCTTTCACAGCTTTGGAGGGCTCCCAAGTTTATTTTCTTTCTGTTTGGGTGGCCTTTTCACCACTAATTTGCGTTTTTACTTTCTTCCCAATGACTTGATGTCATCAATCCTGTCATTAACGTAATCTTCTCTATCCTTTACATTTAACTACTTTTCAAAACATCCACTGCATCGACAAAGGACTGCGTTCTCCCGAAACATCACTCGGCTTGCATCTATTGTTCTGAAATCCCTTATGTCTATATATCATTCTTTCAGAATTTACTTCAATAGAGTTTTGCAATCTGTCCTTTGCCCTGAAGGTCTTGCTCTGATATATCGGTAAAATTTGGCTAAGGATCACTTTCCTTTCATTTTCTTTGATCCCACGCTACTTCGTCCATCCTCTTCAACAAATCTGCACAGTCTTTCTCTTTTTTCCTGTAAATACAAAGTCAAATGACCTGCTTTTATCAATCATTACGCTTCTCACCTCATTATCCAACCACTGTAACACATAGACTCCATTGTTTAATTCTGCATGCACCTCAAAATATTTGCTCTACTTGTGCATCTGCAACCCCAGCTCACCATTGTCCAAATTCTTCCTATATAGTTTTCCAAATTCTTTCCAATGAAAACCTTTTCCAAATCACTTGTGGTGCTCTTCTTTTCCAGCTAAAAAATACCTTCTATTTTCGCTCCCAC
>NC_061110.1:77991605-78054105 GCF_015104395.2 Macrobrachium nipponense | reverse complement strand
ATTCCCACATCCACCTCTTTGACTCATCCACGAGAAATTACATAAAGAGTGTCGAATGAGGTGAAAAGTACTAACTAGCGGACAGGAAATAAATCAAGAATACAAAAATCGCGATGGATAAATATCTTAATAGGGTGAAAGCGTAGTTTCGTCATAAATCTATGAGAGATTCAGGGGTAAAAAGAAACAACCATTACAGTTCACATCTGGAGAGAGAGAGAGTGAGTTAACAGAGGTACGAGTAATAAGAGACCACTGAAAGCCGCGCTAGATGCTGCACTGGGTCTTCAAGACAGCAAAAATAAACAAACAAATAATAACAAAAACATCTTTTTTCCGCAACGCAAAAGGTATTTCAGCCTGCGGAACAAAGTAATAAACTGGCTTTCGTTGGAATTACATTATTTTCTAATAACCCACTCAGACTACTTTGTTATTACGTTTCTCTAGATTTATTTAGATTATGGAATAGACATAATTGTGCTAGAAATTTGAATATAATTCGGATCTTTCCTAGATAATGACACCCCCGGGTTTTAACAGGGTATGTAGCCACCTTTGCGGTGTGTTTATTACCAAGATCTACATACTATACTCTCACTTTAGACTTTATTTAGTACAGGCCCGTTGGGGATGACCGTAAAAACGTAAACAAAAGACTGTAAATATCATAAAGATAATGACCCCAAAGAAATATAGATAACGAACCCATAAAACCCTTGGGGGTCACTGCCTAGGAAAGATCCAATAATTCGATGTCCAAAGAAAAACGAACTCAAAGATATAAATCTGCCTCATTAGAAAACATTTGGAAAACTTTCGAGTGTCATTTAAATGGCATATTGGAAATTTCCTTAGACCCAGGAAAGCCTAAATTTGGGTGTATTGAGAGCCTGTATTTAGTCAAAACTGGTCACTTGAGCAATTTCTGTCTCCTCAAGTCATGCATGACGCTGGATACGACCTAATATCTGGTATTACAACTTAAAAAACACACACACAAAACTAAAAAGGCTGGGACAACGACAGCAGTAACAATAATAACGTTACTGATAATAATGATGAAAAAATCATGAAGATGTTAGCCATAATGGTAATGCTTGATTCTTCCACAATTACAAGTTTTTCTTGAACGATGGTCTCTTCGGAGAAATGCTACGCGGTAATGACCGACCCATTAAAAAAAACAGCGGCTTCATAATCGTTTCGTACAAAATATACAAGCATCATTTTGCATGTATATCCTGTCTTATTTAATCCTTCTACACGTACAGTTTAAGATATTCCGTCTAACTACGTCTTATGCATAACATTCAACTACTAAATGATGTTTGTTACAAACGAGACATTTGCCTTTATTCAAAAGCCATGACTTTTCACTTAGCAAGTAAACTATGCGCACAGCAATTTTAGTTTGCCTTCGTCCTTGCTTTGATCAAATACCTTGCGAAAGAGTATACTGCTATAGAAACAAACAAGTTAAGACGAACGGTATTACTTTAGCATGTGTCCAACCAGGCTTTGTGTCCTACCTTTGAATTTATCTATTTTAGTGTGCATTCTACCAAGCCAAATTGCCGAAAAACACCAAACTGCCAGAAATTGCTCGAAACTATCTATCTAGATAACTACACATCTATTTTTAGATGAAGTGACAACTCACCACCAAACTGAAAAAAATCCTGACAAATACCAAACTGCCAAAAATATCTCGAAACTATCATTCTATCAAGATAACTAGATAACTTGACAACTCATCACCAGAATGCCTAGCTCGAAGGTTTTGTAAATATATTTCAGCCATTTCGACATTTTGTTCATATTCTTAAAGGACTTACACAACACATGCAAGATGTAGTCTCGGGATTTTATAATACAACAGTAAATGGTAATCATCCTTCCGTTTTTGCTTTTCCCCTTACGTTAGATAGTACAGGATACAAAATTGTGGTGGTGGGATACACAGTAAAGCGCAAAATGATCGGTAGGAAACACTCTTAAAGCGGCACCAGACGAACAACGGAGGGTCGCTGAATACGGCATAAAAGTAACGTTCCTTATCCTTGCAATCCTTTGCCTAACGGTAACCGCTGAATTAGCTTGGGATTGAGCTACCGCGTCAATATTCCGCGCATAAATGGTTATTGCGCTAAACTTTTGGTCGCTGAATATTCACCGCTGGGTTTACGGTGAAGAATAGTCCTCCCGTCGAATAATATTGTCACGTGGTGAACATCTGGCACTGAACTGTTCTTGCGTTGTACATTATCTCGTATTTGATATTCGGCACACTACAAATCAGTGTTGAAGTGTCCAAGCGCTCAACTGTCATGCGTTAAATATCTGACGATAAATGTTCGGTGCTGACTTGTCTTGGTAGGAAATCTGTCGTCATGCTTCTAACCAGGGCAAAATAAAATTGATTATATGTGTGCGTGTGTATATAGTATTATATATATATATATATATATATATATATATATATATATATATATATATATATATATAAGCGCCGAAAACTCTCCGAAAAAAAAAAAACACACATATATATATATATATATATATATATATATTATATATATATATATGCATGTGTTCTTCAGATATGTTTAATACTGACAGCAAATAATGTCGGTCTATGTGCGATATATCAAGAATTTTGCGACAGTATTACATACCATATGCTAAAAAATCTAAGACAAACCTGTATAAATCCATTTAAACGTTAAAATGAAAATGTCCTTTTATTTTACTCTGTTTCACTAGTATTCAAGAGCTCTGTAATTTATATCAGAATACTGAATACGCGTCTCATCGGAAAACACTATTTTTTTTTTTTTTTAATCCAAAAGAAGCCTTCGTATTCGAATTATTCCGATAGACCCAAACCATTCCAAGTGAACAAGAAAAGTAGAAAACGTTTATATAATCAATGGCAAAAGAAACAAATAAAGATATAATCAATAAACGGAAACCAAATAAACATCAACATCTTATCGTCAGGTTAACGGTAATGTCAGTTTCCAATTTTCTCGATGAAAAAAAAAAAAATTATATATATATATATATATATATATATATATATATATATATATATATATTTCAACAAAACTGACTTAAACGTAATCATTTATTAGGTTAGTCCATGTAAGAAATCCAACATAAGGTTTCTTAATAGAAGCACTAACCACGACCAATTGTGACTGAAATACGAGAATGCGTCATTAAAACGTAAAACATTTTTTGGAGGGAAAAATATTTTGTTCTCATATTTAAAATCATTAGTAGGTGGATACAGAATATAAGCAATTAAACAAACTTGAAAATAAACAGAATAGAGTAGAATTAACTCACTAATATCAATTTATAGTGTATTCTGGTAAGCAATCATGAGGCTTAGAGACTTCAACTATACGTGTACTATTGGTGTCTTTATATCGATGAAAATCGAAATAAAGACAGCAATAATATTATTGTAGTATCGTAAAACTTCGCAATCCATTGTCCTCATCATTTCTTGTAACTTGGCATTCCATTAAGGACACTCTATGTCTAGCACATGTATTTTATATATATATATATATATATATATATATATATATATATATATATATATATATATATATATAAACATGCATATTTGTGTGTGAATTTTTGTCATTTATAAAGTCGTGACTTTTTTATATTCGCAAATGCTATGCCCAAATTCGTCCCAGCAAAGATTTGAAGCACCTATTAACTATTAACTTTTTATATGCGTAAGCTATTCCCAAAGTATAAAGAAACTCGATAGTAAACTATATTATTTGTTGTTTAATTTATAAATACATATACATACATATATATATATGTATATTACACTGTTCATCACACACACACACACACACACACACACACACACACACACACACATATATATATATATATATATATTATATATATATATATATAATCTATATTCAAACCCCCTTGGTCGGTGGTTTGAATTATGGTAGAACGCTGTATGTTTAATATTCAGAGCACTTCTAAAACTGACGTTCAACTGACCTCTCTTTCATGGACAAGGATTGCGGTGCTAGCTTCTAGAATTTGGAAGTTCATCATGAAAGTCGTCTTGATATTTTTCTTGAGTTCGCAGTTATTTTGAAATAAGGGAGATGTTCAAATACTTATCTCGATTCTAGATGCATCACATGTAATAATTTGCTGCTTAGGTCAGCATGTACAATAGGGTATAACAGGACATGTTCAAATTACATAGTCGCTTGAACCTCCTCAAAGATTCAGACCCAGGTTCTCTGGTTAGAAAAGCGAGTATCTATGAATCTAGAACAAGATATTTTCAGCAGCAAGTCGTTAGGCATGGACAAGCTAGCCCTATGCCCTCATCCACTGGAGTTGCAAATTCCTGAGATGTATGCTAGTATTGCACCAGCCCCGTTTTTATTTTTGGGGGGGAGGGGCCATACCCTTAGGTTAGGCTAGGTTAGGTTTGGTTAGGTTATGTTAGGTTAGTTTACTAGCGTGAGGGTAATTTGGGTGTGGGATACATAATGAGATTATTTTCAATAAAATTCTGTGGTGGTTAGTTATTAAGATATGACGCCCACTTTCTAAGGGAAAGGTTCCGGTACTCGGCTGCCTACCAGTTCGGTAGTCCGGGTTCGATTCCACGCTGGTTTTATTTCTGGTGATTAGAAATTCTTTTCTCGATATAATGTGGTTCGGATCCCATAATAACCTGTAGGTCCCGTTGCTTGGTAACCAATTGGTTCCTAGCCACGCAAAAATATCTAATCCTTGGGGCCAGGCCTAGGAAGGTCGTTAATCGGCTAGTGGTCTGGTTAAACTAAGACATACTTTATTTAACATCTAGGGAAAATGCATCTGCGTTACGACTGACCACAGCTGGGTCCTGCCAGTTATTTAATTCTCGGCATATGTTGAAATAGAAACAGCGGGAGCCTAAGTCGTTTAAATTTGCTCCATAATCAAATTCCGCTCCGCTCGTTGGCTAAACGACGGCAGTCATTTTTGCCTTGTCTCGGAGCTTCCTTCCTTTTAGTAGCAGTGGTTCACTGTTCATCACTTATAAATATATATATATACATACATACATACACACACACACACACACACACACACACACACATATATATATATATATATATATATATATATATATATTATATATATATATATATATATAACCACAGGAAAATAATGGGCAGAAATCCAAGCGCTTTCGTCTTTACTATGACATTGTCTAGGATTTTTGGCTATATTTTCCTATGTATTCGCTTTTTATATATATATATATATCATATATATATATATATATTATATATATATGTATGTATATATATATATGTATATATATATATATATATATAATATATCTATATATGTATTATATATATATATAGTATAATATATATATATAATATATATATATATGTATATATATCATATATTTTATATGAATAATATATGTAATATGTAATATATAATATCTGTATTAATTAATGTACCATATATATTAATAATACCATATAATATACAATATATATAATATATAATGTATATATATATATGTATAATTATCTATATATAATATACTACATATATATATATATATATATAGGTGTATATTATATAATATACATATATATATATATATATATATATATAATATACTATGATATATATATATATATATATATATATATATACATATATAGTATATATACTATATTATATATATATATATATATATTATATAATATATATATATATATATATGAGAAAGATAATCTACTGGTCACTTGCACAGGATGTATTAACTTCAACAGCCACAATGACGTTTTAACTGACTGACTTCCGCGCAGTTCTTTTGATACTTTATCACTTCAAGCCTATTATACAAGGTTCTTCATTTACGTCCACCTTGGAGAAAGGGTTTGTAGTGATAAGTTCATGCATACACCCAAACAGTTCAAGTCCACATACGTTATGCACAAAACAGTTTATGTTTAGATATGTCATTCTAGCTATTAAAAGTCTATACTACAGATACAAATATAATGCACGCATATTTTTCTTAGCGCGATTTGATTTACGTACTTAATTTTGCAGCCTACTTCAAAACCTCATTTGATTTTAATGCGGAAATACTGTAAGGATACCAAAGAAAGGGCTTGTTGAACCCACGGTCCAGATACTCTATCTGGACCGTGGTTGAACCATAAGCGAGGAAGCAAATGAGCTTAAACCATTGCACGACCAGGCAACCCCAGGCCCCCTACAAGACTATATAGTATCTTCGCGGTCATCTGACGAGACTTCGCTCTTATCTTTTAATAATCTTGAATGCTTTGCGCTGTTCCCGGCGAGGACTCTGACCCTCATGGGGGAAGTGCTTTTCCCCAACGGCCCCTCTTCCACTTCAATATAGATCTCAAGTTGATTAGGATCATTTCTAGTATGTTTGGATATGTTCGTACTCTATATGAAGTCCACTCAGATTTGTATTTTATATTTGGCTGTATTCGTTTGTTTGGCTTTAAATATAAAAATGGACGCCTACAAGTATGTTAGTATGCATGTATTATCAAAAAGTACAGTACAGCTACATGCACGTGTCATTTATATATATATATATATATATATATATATATATATATATATATATATATATATATATGTGTGTGTGTGTGTGTGTGTGTGTGTGTGTGTGTGTGTGTGTGTGTGATATACATTTCCACGGTAACGGAACAGTAAGAGACAATAATTATTAGTCTTCACAGATAGTAATTTTATGCTATTAGCACAACAACAATAATTATATAAACATGTCTTGTACTATACTACTAATAATAATACTGATAATTATAAAGATTCGCTTAATCTATTACTGAATACTTCCTTTGGTATTGTTAACCAAGATTTTCCTGCTCCTCCCTATCTTGCACTCTGTTCATGATTTGTTTCTCTTAACTGAATCTAAAATATGAATTGTTAGAGGTCAAAATGACAAGGAAAATGCCATTCGGCCCGAGAGGGTTGGTTCATTGAAGAAAAAACTGTCATACTGGAGTGGCAGAAGTAGTGATCGATACCTGAAAATAAGTAAACGAAATAAAAGTACGTCATTGAAGGGCGGAGAGATCCTAGTATAAATCATAGGTTCCAATATAATCAAATAATTTGAGTCATTCTGAATCCTTAAAATCCATCTAATCCCTACGCTCTATAAAGTTCACTGGCTATTCAACGTCACCTGAAGATAAAAACCAATAAAAAAAAAAAAAAAAAAAAAAAGCTTTGCTTTATAATTCTTCACAAAATCGCAAGTCATGTACTAAGTATGAGGCTGCAAAATGAAGTTTCTCATGTTTTGGCGATGTTGCCGAAGTGGGAATTGGATTATAAAATTAAGGTCAAAAGCCAATCGCTAGGACCCATGAGGTCATTCAGCGCTGAAAGGGAAATTGAGAGTAAAGAAGATTTCGGAAACAGGAGGAAAAAACCTCAAAGAAGTTACATTATGAAACCACATTTTTTTGGAGAAGGTGGAAAGTAAGGCGAAAGAAAGTTAATATGAACGGAGGTACAAGCAAAAGGAATGAAAGGGGTTGCAGTTAAGAGGCCGAAGGGACGCTGCAAAGAACCTTAAGTTATGCCTACAGTGCACTGCGTGAGGTGCACTGAAGGCACTAACCCCCTACGGAGACTGAAACTCAAATTCAACAATGGCTATTATGTTCACATAAAGAAGAATATATCCAGTCATTCTGTTAATTTAAGAATTACAGTAGACGAGTTCACGATGAACTATGCTAAAAGAAGTGGACGGATTTTGTATCCGTGATATTTTGCGTGTTTTTTTTATACTTTTTCCATAACTTAACGATTTCATCTTCTTGTCACCAGTATCAAACATAACCTTAGAACTTAAAAAGACTTATTATTATTATTATATTATTATTTATTAGTATTATTATTACTTATTATTATTATTATGATTATTATTATTATTATTTTATTATATTATTATTATTATTATTATTATTATTATTATTATTATTATTATTATTATTATTTCTAACGGGAGTCCATTACAATTTCATGGGCCGAAAAGTCTTCGACTACCTTGAAAATTACCAAAAATATGCAATACCTTTGAAAAAAATAAAAGCTGAAAATATCAAGCTGACAATAAAAAAAATTAATATTCAGTGGAAAACAAATATTCTCTCAAATTAATGATAAAACGGCTACATTCCTTTGGGGACGACATCTCTACATGCCTAATAATGAATAAGGCAATTACAGTGTTTAAAAAAATTACTGGTAGCAATGAAGAAAACAGAGAAAAAAGGTTTTAATCCACAAATCAAAGAATCAAAGGGTGAAAGAATCGAGAAAAAAGAGCAAAAGACTGAATTAATTAATCCCTTGATGTTCTCGTGAACACATTTCGTAAACACGAGAGTTTTTACATTAAAAATCAAACAAACAAAATAAAATAATGTCGATTGAAAGAGCGTTCTTTGCAATACTACTTAGAATGCAATATTCGCAACCCCTTGTGAGGTATTTCCACACAACATAATACACGTAATCCAAAGGAGCCTGATTGGCACGTGGCAGAAACCTACAATTTGTTGAATTCACCTTGTCCTAAATTTGTCTAGATCTCGCCCCCTTCCTGTCTCCAGTTAGCGTAAAGGGAATGATTGTCGTCTGCGACACAGCATTGTTTAACCCATTTCTTCAAAATATGACGAAAGACCTGGCGGAAATGCCATGACAGTCTGTCAGAACTTTAGGAAAATGACTTCAGAACTGACTGAAATGGTGTCTACAATTGCTGGAAATTACTTGCGGTTAGTATGACTTAAAAGATTATAAATGGAAGACTATTTGACTTGAAATATTCAAAAGCCCACGAATTCATATCAGACCGACCATGATAAACAGGACGTTAGTTGGGCAAAGAAAATGTTTATTTAATCCCGTAATTTACTGAAAACTTCATATAAACATGCATTGCACTTGCTTATCTGGCTCATCCTGTTTACTTACATATAAATAACAAGAAATAACAAATATAAATATTTCTAAATAACCAATAAATTTTACATGAAATAAACTGACTTGCATGCATGAAATGTTCAGAAAATATGCTCCTTCCCACGGGATTTCTTACACACACACACACAGATATATATATATGTATCGGATATCCGCATTTTTAATAAATCCACATCCGCATTCCCAATTTCTTAACATCCGCATTAGCACTGCAAGCAACATCCGCATCTGCATCCGCAGTTTGAGACTGCGGATATTACCCTGACTCAGTGTTCAGTTGTTCATATATATACCTACATACATTGTAGCAGAAAGTATCAGCTTTTTTCTTTTCTAAATTTGGCTTTTTCGTTTCATTATTCATTATACGGAATACATGGTATACAATTACACATTTCATACAGTATATACTTTATAAGTAGCTCTGTTATAGCATATTTGTTTTAAAGCACATTTGTTTTTAGTAATTTCATTTTATTTACAACAGTTGTAACCATAAAGGCAGAGTATTGCAGATTTTAGGAAGCGCTCTCTCTCTCTCTCTCTCTCTCTCTCTCTCTCTCTCTCATGCTAAGAATGGTTTTGATTTTTGTTACCCTTATTAAGCAATGAGCACGAAATGACCTCGTGCCAAGATAACTAAAACGTTCGTGTATCGATGTTTCTGTTTGTACTTTCATATAAAAGTATACAAGCACATTAATGAGTATCTATCACTTATGATTCGACTTTCAATTAGTAAATACAAAATGTTGAATTATGAGGCTGAAAGTCGTCCTTAACAATTAAATATATCTAAATGATCTAGATTTGTAAAATATTCGCATCCACGAGGGTTTGGTCAGCAAATATCCGCATCCGCAAATTTAAAAAAAATTGATATCCGCATCTGCAAATGCAAACCCATTTTCAGACATCTGATAAACCTCATATATGTATATATATATATATATATATATATATATATATTATATATACACATATATATATATACATACATACATACACACTGTGTATATGAATATATATAACTATATACTTATTTATGTATATATAAGCATAAATCTTATTAAATTAAATGCACGTGATTTTTTTAAGCTCTCGTGATAGCCGAATGGATAGGTCTATTATCTATTACTGTAGCTACAACAAAGGGCACCGGTCTGAATCCTGGCCGGTGTAGAATGGCTATTCAATGACAATTCATTTTAGGCTTCGATATTAAGCGGTACTTTCTGCTTACGAAAAAGATTATATATACATATATATATATATAAATATATGATAAATATATATATATATATATATATATATATATATATATATGTGTGTGTGTGTGTGTGTGTGTGTGTGTGTGTGTGTGTGTGTGTGTATTTGAACGCGTGTGGTTACGCTCTCTACTCTCTACTCACTATGCTACAACTACCTTCATTTATTAGGATTCCAAGATTTTCACATTTTTAAAAGTATTAAAATGTAGAGAAAACAAGGTATTAATAATGTGTATTTCTGATCAGAAGCTATATATAATTATTATACAAAACATAAAAACATTCATTAAGTTACTTTCTTCAACAGGCTGTGGCTTCAGGGGAAAAAACCATGACAATATCAATACCGTTACGTTTAGAATGAGCTCATATTTCTGAAACTTTCACAAGATTAGTCACACATCATATACCTACAAGCAAGGCTCGTCAGCAGCGTGCCTAAATCTTCTACACTAACTGTGCATTAAATTCTACCTTCCTCAGACTTTCTTCCCGGATGTTAGCGCATTTTATTCCAGTGCCACTTCCACTTCAGCTATCCAGAACTTTTTAAGGCTTGCCCTCCTCCTTCCTAACAATACATCACAATTATACTCCTTCCATAAATCTATGATCTTCCTTTCTCTCCACAACACTTGAACACCTCAAAACACTGCTCCGTGTGCTAAGGATAGTAATGGAATATAGAATTTAGGCCAAAGGCCAAGCACTGGGACCTATGAGGTCATTCTGCGCTGAAAGGGGAATGGCGAGTAGGTAGGTCTGAAGGGTGTAACACTAGGAAAACCTGGCAGTTGCACTACGATATGATTGCTAGGAGAGGGCGGATAGCAAGATGAAGACAGATATGAATGGAGGTACAGTAAAAGAAATAAAAGGGGTTGCAGCTAGGGGTCGAAGGGAGGCTGCAAAGAACCTTTAGTAATGCACACAATACACCACGTAAGGGGTACTGACGGCACTAACCCCCTAGGGGGTCCATGTGCTAAATATTTCACAAATTCACATGTTTACATACCTCAACCTTTCACTGCCTCCTGCTGCATATACATTACACAAACAGCTTCAACTATTCCTTTTCATTAACTTAGCATCAACACATTCCCATAATGGGAAGTTAGATCAACAATCTCTCCACCTACCAACTTTGGCTTCATTTGGAACTCTTTATCTTTTCTACATTTTTTCCCTACACCCTGCTTCCCTTCACGTCTAATGCTACTGTCATTCATGACTTCAGCCGCTTCCATTCATCCACCATTCATAATGGCATTCACCGCAGCATTTAGCAGTGTCCAGTTTACTTTTAACTTCCCTTTTGTACACTCATTCGAACTCCTTCACTTTCTCATTATCATCTCTAATCAACACTATTTCTCTTGCCACCCTCACTCTATTCATGACCCCTTCTGTTCTCACAACTCTGCATTCAATACCTTGTCTTTTCATTGACTTCTCTCACTCATCACCCCATTCATAAAGATATGGGGGTATCACTGGTGACCTAAAAATACAAGTGTGTCTGACCCACTTTCACACCAAGCCAGTCACTCTCACACTTGGGGATTGTAAAAAGTTTCACTTTCATCATCCAAATTTTTATCATTCAACATTTTGTGTTCATCATACGTATCCATCACCCTCCAGATTACATGTGTATCAATACTATCATAAGAATTTTTCCATTGCTCTCAAACTTCTCATAAGAGTTTGGGGAAAAAACACTTATCAATTATAAGTCACTTTAGGGGTAAGTTATTCCCAAGATATCGTGAATTGGATGTTAATTGAGATATATTCTACGTATAAATATATATATATATATATATATATATATATATATATATATATATATATATATATATATAAATATAAATATAAAATAAATATAAATATATAGATATATATATTATATAAATATAAAATTAAATTATAATATTAAATAAAAAATAAAATATATATATATATATATAATATATATATATATATATAAAATACACAAACATATATATATATATATATATAATATATATATATATATATATATATATATATAAAATATAGTATATATAATATTCTATATATATGTGTGTGTGTGTTCTACATATAAATGTATATGAATGAAATAATTATTTTGGTATATTATATCAATTAATATATATTCGTGTATTTATTTACATTATACATGTGTGTGTATGAAAGTAATGAAAACCCCTAAATTAGCTATATTTGTGAACAACACATTCTAATTCATTTTCTCTCTTTCAGATCTACAGAACAGAGTCTCGAAAATAGAAGGTGAGGGGTGACGTCACAGCGTAAGTTATCAATGTTTGTGGATTTTTCCAATACCATGATCGAGTATTCCTTATTCCCACGTCAACATACGATGTACGTAAGTGTAAACAAAGACTCAAGTCCCCCAGTCACGATTTCAGCCTCCCCCTCCTATCTGGTGAACCGATGCGATGTCTTAAGAAACTGCGAGACGAGACCTAAACAAAAGGGCATCCTCTTTAGCGAAGCCCTCCAGTTTTTTTTTTTTTTCGGATCTGTATACTTGGATGCGTGCAGACACAGTGGTGTTGATGACTTCAATTGAATAATAGACCATTTAATAAGATAACTCGACTTAAAAACGAATAGTGTAGCGTGTTCTTTTTATGAGCACGATCAAAATACGACGATTAATAATATTCTCATACTTGCAGGTTATTTTTTTTTATTGCAACAGCTGGCGCCTTTGATTTTCTCACCCCTCGCGTGAAAAAGACGAATTTTGTTCATCTAACAAATTTGCATATGCAAATTTTGTCATTGAGAGACAGCATCGCAAACACTTTTGATCTGGTTACTGCGTCAATGGAACAGTGATTACGATTCAAAACTTCCTGCGTTAAAAGGGAAGGTCCGGTGTCCCACTGGATTGAATTGAGATGAATAGAATTCAGGCCAAAGGTTAAGTGGTGGAGCCTATAGGTTATTCAGCGCTGAAAGGGAAATTGACAGCAAAAGGTTTCAAAGGTGTAACAGGAGGAAAACCTCACAACATCACTATGAATCAATTGTTGGGAGAGGGAGGAAAGTAAGATGGAAGAAAGAGATTATGAAAGAAGGTATAGTAAAACGATCTAAAGGGGTTGCAGCTAGGGGCCGAAGGGACACTGCAAAGAACCTTAAGTAATGCCTACAATGTACCGCATGAGGTGCACTGGCGGCACTACCCCGCTACGGGGCGGTGTCCCACTGGGATTAGGCTGACACGATTCACTTCAGTTACCGCTCTTGCAATTAGGACTATTATCCTGAATAGCGGAGCATTCATAGCATTGCCATATTTATTGATTACTGATGTCTGCAACCGGATTAACGCATTATTATTATTATTATTATTATTATTATTATTATTATTATTATTATTATTATTATTATTATTATTTAAAGTTAACCTTCAACTTTCTCAAAATGCTAACCTAGGCTAATATAAATCGTTGTATCCTGCGCATCTGCTTTTATAGATAGATCCTGGTTTGAAGTTCATCTGGCAAGCTTTTATCATGCAGTACCCTCTATATCCCCCAGGCTGCATTTATCCTGTTTTGAACTTCTGCTTGACACCCTCCCTCCTCGCTTAAAGCAGATCCTAAGTACTTGAAATTCTCTTCGTGATTTAGATCTAGGCCTCCTCTAGCTTGCCTAAGTAGCCTATCTCCTCTCTGCTCGGTGGCTTCATAACCTTACTTTTACTCACATTTACATTTACTTTCACAGCACCCCATTCACGAGATTCCAGCCTCTCTCTTATCCTTCTTTGCAATTATACTCCAATCTCTCTTGTAATCATCAGATCATATGTATATAATAATTCCCACAGATTTTCATTTCTAACCCCTTCACTCAGTACATCCACAACACTAACTTCAAACACTTATTTTTGCCACAGGCTGCTATTACTTCTGTCCTCATTCATTTTACAAGTCGTTTCAACCAACCTGACCAATTATAATCTAACTTAAAATTCGACAAACAACGATCCCATAATATTTATATAAAGCATTTCCAACTTGCCTAAACATTCTGCTAACCCTGGTTCTATATTTCAATTAAACTAATACAATTAGAAGGAATGAAGATTTTCCTTTTTGAACTCACAAAGTAAACACCTACGATAGTCCTTTATATAAAAACCTCCTTACACCAAACCACCGCTTATTTTTCCATTCAATGTCATAAATATTTGTGACTAATCTTGAACTTAATGGAAAGCGCTTTCTGGACATTACTGTCTTTAAAGGACGAGAGAAGAACAAAAATAGACCCAAAATTGAATCTAGAATTGTCTCTTTTTTCTTCACATTTTTGTTAATAATAATATAGTAGTAGTATTTGGTACATTTAGGCATATATATCATTCAAGGTCATTCAAAGTAGCATCGTTGTTTTATACAAAGAAACACGCAGAAAAGAAAGACTGCATATAAGTAAATGTCAGTACACAAGACATGAGATATAAATAAATAAATACCTTGAAAGCGTACAGCATTCTCTTTTCTGACAGCCTCTTGTAGTTGAGGGAGAGGCAGGAGCATCTCTAGAGTATACTGCCTCTATCTTTTTTGCATAAGCTTCTGAGTACATGCTAGAGCACGGATACAAAGGGCGGTTGAATTATTGAGTGAAAAAATAATAACAACTGGAAATAATTTTTCAATTGCAAAGGCTATTCTATAAAATCCACACTTTGATCTTCTTCAAATTATATCAAAACATATTATTGGAAAATGAACCAAGTAAAGGACTCATTTCAATGCAAGTGCTTTCTTGAATACCGGGTCTAAATTCTATAAACTCTTTACGTAAGGTAAAATAAAATTGATTCACAAAAACATAATACATTAATTCTTCTTGTATTGGTTGACTAAATGCAGAACTGAAATTTTTAGAGTTAATCTGTAAGGAAATATGAATTTTTTTATGTCGTTGACGAAGTCATTTGCACACAAAATTACTTTTCATGTTACAGATTACGAAAATATATTAAATTATGAACGTATCTTGTTCATTCCAGTCTTTAAAATAGAAGACTTAAAACTCTGGACAAAATATTTACACAATTATCACCCAACTGGAAAGGATCCGTCGATACTAAACGGATAATAGTAATTTGATGGAATACCCTTAGCTAAATTCTGCCTATCCAGGTCCTCTCTCGAACGCCTTAAGGTTTAACTCAAAACTCCTTCCTGGTTTCATATGTGGTTCTGTCTTCTCCCATCACATCCACAAAACCAAATAGGTACGTCTGTCGTAGCATGTCCATCCAAGCATCTTGTCTCCAGTATTTCTGTCATTTCATGTGATAACCTTTCCTGAATTCTTGCTTCTCAGCTTTTGGTCTGTCATTTATGCTGGACTTACCAAGGAAATGCATCAAGCCTTTTCTAGGTCCAATAATTTTCCCATCGTCCTTTCAATTATTCTTCCAATCTCAACCAAATTCTTCCTCATTCCATCTTAGATCAGTATGCCAATTCTTCCGTATTCTAACCAATATTTGTATCTAAGAGTCAATACACATGTTCAATATTCCATATTACAGTTCATTCTTACTATTGTTCCTACACTCAATGCATTTTCTTTTAATGGGTTTCCTTAACTATATTTTTCCCAAGGATTCTTTGCACACCCTGTATACATAACATGGGAACATTTTATTCGTAAAACTCATTTCTATTCCACAGCAGCGTTACTTATACAATTTTTGTTAGTCTTACTGACAAACTTTATCCTCTCATTTTACCCAGGTTTGGGCCTGGCACCAGCTGAAGGGTTATACCCTAATTTTGATTTATAAAATTGAAGTGAACGACAAAAGCAATTTACCTATTTCATTTGGAGTCAACGCCTGGAGCTTAATTTCCAAAAAATTACAGAGCTCCCGCTAACTTCCTTGCTTCACTTTTCTGTAATCTTACCATTATCATCATTTATATTTACTCCTATACACCTCAACGACTCGAAACCTTCCACTTTTATCCAAATATTGATAACTCCATTTTTCAAGATTTAGTATTATAATCATAGCTTTGCACTTTCACTCTTCACATTTCTCTTCATTACCGTCAATTAACACCGCACCATCTGCAAACACCATTCACTCCACACTCGACCACAGTCCCTCTCGTATCCCAGAAACTTCCACCCATTTTTCCTGACCTTCCCTTGGCTTCTCTCATCATTCTACTGGAAAGACACACGTCTGTGAAACTCCTTGTTTAATATGCACTCATTTATACTCCATGACAGTCCCTCTCATATCTACTATCTATCTTTTTCTATTTTTTCTTCCATCATAAAATGAACCTCTCAACAAATTATAATTTAAATTGCCTTCCAAAACACTTATGCTTTAAATTTCCCCTTGACATCTCTATTTTATGTCTATATTTTTTTTACTAAATACGCCACATACAACTTTTTCCATTTACTCTCAAAAACATTGTTCATCATGTTATGTTTTTGGTCTCACCGTAAGTTTTTGCTTATTATAAGCTGTCATAAGCATACATATAAAATGTAATGTGTAAATATATTCTTAAGGTTTGGCATTCCGATCGCAGTTAAGCCATCTCTCAGTGACTACGCGCCTAATGCTTATACTCTATGAACTTTTTGTGTAGACTTTTGTTACACAATTGCTTAAGCTCAAGTGTTTTTTTGTGGGGGTAAAAATTTATGTAAAAGTAGAACTGGTCTTCTGGCCCTACCCCATACTTTGAATGATGTAAATTACCAGTTTAATAAATTGTCCTTTATGTATGTATATATATTTATATATATATATATATATATATTATATTATAATATATATATGTGTGTGTGTGTGTGTGCGTGTGTGTGTGTGTATTCATATATACTACATATTGTATATATACATGTATAATAATAAATTAATTTAATAGTAAATATAGTATCACATAGTAAACCCGTGTGGTAATAATTGCGGTAATATGTTTTAAGTAATGGCTGCCAAAGAACATGACAATTCAATTTATCGAAACTTTGACTGATCCACTAAGATTTATGACTCTTGGTTTACCAACAGAAAGTAATTTTTGTTACACTGAAGTATAGATAATTTCATTATTCCAACGTCAGCTTAAATCATTAGCTTTTATTTTTTTTATTCCATTTTTCAAACATTCTGCTAAAAATTAACACAATGCATATTTAAACCAGCATTAAATGAGTGATCAAAACATTACATAAGTCGATCGATATTACTTTAATCGATCAAAGAAATATATGGATAAGACAACTCTTTTATTATAAAGAGCCATAATTTTTTCTTTTCTTTTACTGTTAACTTGCCTTCTTTAACATACTGCTAAGAATTCCAACTACCGAGGCTCCAAAATTAATATCAGCGAATGATAAAGGAATTTGCACAGTCAATGCAAAGAAGCCAATTAAAGAGAGGTACCTCGCGACAACCGAAAAATATGAAAGTACTATGTGTCCGCGATGTACATATGTATGTATATATATTTTGTATGTATATATATATATAATTATATCTATATATATATATATATATATGATAATATATTATATATATATATATATATATATATATATATTATATATATATATATATATTTCCATAAACATTAAGCTACAAACGTTCAATATCGAATTTACTCAACCTTGGAATAACATAACCCGAAGGTCAATTTATAAATGATAAGCGATTCGTTACCAATTGACTTGAACCACCGAATGGTTTGAAATCTATACACCTTTTAAGTCGACATTGATTCTAAGTACAAAAACCTGTATTCGAAGGCAATGTGTCTAACAAGAGTCAGTATCAACCCACTATAGTATACCATCACTGAAACGTCATCGCTTCCCAAACATTCGGGGGTTGGAGCTTCCCTAACGATGAATCACTTATCACTTATAAATTCCCCTTTGGGTTATGTTACTCTGAAGTGAGTGAATCTGATATGGAACGAAATTTGTAGATCAATATTTGAAATATAAAACGTCAATGTGTAAGTAGAAAACCCCATATACATACACACACATATATACGTATACGAGTATATCTATATCATATATATATATATATATATATATATATATATATATATATATATATATATATATATATATATAAAGGTAATGCCACGGAGGAAAATGAACACACGAGATTAATAATATATATACATATTCATCTGACTCACACCAGGAACGAACCTCGGTCTCCCGAAAGACGGCCCAAGGCGGTAAAGACGGATTTACCAAGTCCTGGAAGAAGCTGGAACCTAAAATGGTCCAAGCCAGGTTTTTCCATGCCAAGCTTCTGAAGACCGACATACCAGCGAATTTGACCCAACTTCCCGACCCGTCAGCGAATCGGTCGCACCATTTCATCCGAATCACTCCATTGGGAGACGTGATGGAGATGATGAACTCATGAGTACGTATTTCACAGAAATAAATTTCCGACTCACACCGGAAACGAACCTCGGCCTTGCCCTATCACTTGGGAGACAGAGTTCGTTCCCGGTGTTATTCACAATATTTCTTTTAGTGAAACATGTGCTCATGAATTCATTATTGCCTTACGTGATCTATTTATACGTATTGAGCTACAAATGTCCTGTAACATCTAATTCTCTCTACCTCGGAATTAATATATTTTCATATATGTTAACTGAAGGAGAATTTTCAGTTGATAATAATTTCGTCGGCTCCCGGGTTTCGCGCCCGGGAGCCGACGAAATTATTATCAACTGAAAATTCTCCTTCAGTTAACATATATGAAAATATATTAATTCCGAGGTAGAGAGAATTAGATGTTACAGGACATTTGTAGGTTAATGCGTATATATATATCTATATTATATATAATGATATATATATATAATATATATATATATATATAGATGTATAATATATGTATATATGGTATATGGTGTGTGCGATATATATATATATATATATATATATATATATTTATATATATATATAGATATATGGTATGTATATATATGTATATATATGTATATATATGTATGTATATGTATTATATATTATATATTATATATGTGTGGGCGTGGTATATATATTTTATAAATATTTATATAATATAATATAATATATATTATATATAATATTATATATGTTAGTGTGTGTGGTTATGAAGTATATATATATAATATATATATATATATATATCTATATATATATTTATATATATATATATATATATATATATATTATATATATATATATATATGTATGGATGTATATGTGTGTGTGTTATGAGTATATAATATATATATATATAATATATATAATATATATATATATATATATATATATATATATAGCACGAAACATTTACAGCATTAAGTCATTACCCCAAACGAGGAGTATTTCCTGACAACAAGACAACAATGCGTGATCCGACCTCCAACTTACTCGGAATACGTGCAAGATTTTCCCCTCACACATAAGTTGTAAACATTATATCCTTAACTTTTAGCGCAAATTAAAACGTGCTAAAATCTACTGTCAAATAGAGCCTTGTTTCACCCACGAAAATTAAAATAAATATGCTAATATTTTAATCATATTTTTCATGTGCTGTTTAACGTGCACATTATTTGCTTTGTACATTTTCATTCTGATAAATAAATCACAAATATACTATCCTAAAATTCCTGTATCTTTATCTCAACGCAAAACACCTTTTCCAGACCTTTTTAGGCTCTTCCATAGACCTTTCCTAACCCCCAACAAAAACAACAACAACAACAAAGTAGTCTGTAGGCTTACTCCCCGAGTCTGCGAAAATACTACATAATGCCTGTAAGCATTTCACACGAGAGTTTAAGCCAATGTAGTCTGGTGAAATAAGTAGGTTAATAGAGAAACTGACTTAAGAAATATCAAAATAACCTCAAAGAAGAAATAATGTTTTAGCAACTGCTATACCAGTGTCATTGACGCGTTTAAACTCAGCAGTTTTCGTTGTCGGGATTGGAATATGAGATTTAGGTCTGATA
Source organism: Macrobrachium nipponense (assembly GCF_015104395.2). NCBI lineage: Eukaryota > Metazoa > Arthropoda > Malacostraca > Decapoda > Palaemonidae > Macrobrachium > Macrobrachium nipponense. Next base: position 78,033,659 of record NC_061110.1, on the reverse strand, counting down.
CCAAGCACTGGGATCTATGAAGTCATTCAGCGCTGAAAGGGAAACTGAGAGTAAAGGTTTGGACGGCGTAACAGAAAGTAAGCCTCGCAGTTGCACTATGAAACAATTGTTAAATGGTGAAAAGTAAGATGAAAGAAAGAGAATATGAACGGAGGTACAGTAAAAGGAATGAAATGGGTTCAGATAGGAGCCGAAGGCATGCTGCGAAGAACCTTAAGTAATTCCTATCGTGCACTGAATGAGCTACACTGATGGCACTACCAACCCCCCCCCCCCCCCCCTGGAGATTTTTATTTATCGTTTACTTCTCAAAAAATGTAAATAGTCTGATTTTTTTTTTACTTTGGGGTGCTATAAAATTTTCAATTGTGAAAAAGAGTTCAAATTTTAATTTTATATAAAATCTTTACGGATTATTCGACAAGTGTCCCAAATTTGAACTCAAAATAACCAATATTAAACTGCCCTCGAAGGTTTTTATATACGCAGCAAGCGATGTCCAGACAAACCACAACCATCTCGATGTCACCTTACGTACGTCATTCCAGTACTCGAGCTGACGATTCCCCACCCGAAAGTCCCACGAAAGAAAGCCCACATTCGCCCCACTACCTACTTTACTCTATCTTAGTCCCATTGATATTCTGTAAGGACGGCGTCATTGGAATGACACTATTAAAGTTAGATGGAGTTGATCAACCTGGGATCGTTTCGGGATCATAGCACTTCCAGGAGATTTCTACGGAGCACATTACCTCAGATTGCTTTGAACTCTTTCTCTCTCTCTCTCTCTCTCAGTTTTGTAGTGACGTCTTCAGTCTTTAATACGTGTACGACTCTCTCTCTCTCTCTCTCTCTCTCTGTTCTTTATCTGTGTCGACGACATTTACGCTTTTGCTACAACGCGTATGTGTATAAAATTGTGTTAATGACAGCTATACCTAATCAGTCACATTTCTACAACTTTATAAACAAAATCCTATGACATTATTAATTTCATATATTTATACCCATTAATATTTCGCCGTGTCTCAAAATATTGCCAGACTTTAAAAAAGCGTTATATACGAGAACTCTGAAGAGAAAGCAATTTTCATCCTCATACAAGGCTCTAAATCCCCAGAACTGGTAGTACACCCAACCAAAAAGTTTCAAAGACAGAGGAACCAGGCAACCATTACCAGAATGGCTTGGGTTGACTAACCATAAAAACATGAGAAAAACGATGAGTGAGCTAGGAAACGTTAGGTTAGCTTTCTATATGGATAGGTAACAACCAATAAATGCCAGGCAGTAATATATTCACCAAGTTCAATCACTACTGCAATGGATGACTACTAGCGAATGCTTCCATCTGAAATGGAGTACTACCTCCAGCCATCTCCCGTTTGGTCAATGAACTTAACAATGTTCCTTCTTCTATACCTTCACCTTACAAGAGACTACTAGAGAAAGACATCGCTAAATGATAATGTTGATTCAAAGCACAGTCTTCCACACCATTTCACTTTCTGATAAACATCGGGGAACCTATAAGCAACATATGACGGAAGGAGGAGGAGGAAGAGGAAGAATGCCAGGCAAAACTTTTAAAAGTTAACAATGAAAGTGACCGCATGAGCGTTAGTCTCTGAAGCAGCGGTCGCTAACCGGTGGTCCGTGAAAACACTTGGATGGTCCGCAGAAAAACTGGGACATTATTTCAATTTTTATGTTTTCTTAATCGTCGTCCCGAAACCCTGATACAAATTGCGCAGAAGACAGAGAGCCCCGTGTTGCCAATTCAGCATTCTGAATGCTAGCTTTAGCATTTTAGGACGATTTTGCATTACAAATTTGGATCTTGGCTTCAAATAATAAAAGCTCTCCGTCTTGTGGTAACGTCATTGGAGCCAAAAATCAACAAACTTATTTCAAACAAGCAGGAACAAATATCACACTAAAATGTGTAATACGTAAACAAACTTCAAATTTTAAACTTTGTAATAATTAAACTATAACTTTTGTTATATTTAATAGGTGCATTTCATATTAATAAAATAAAAGTTTTCTCATTATTATTATATAAACGTATTTACCATTTTTTATATTAGTGGTCTGCCAAATTTAATATTATACATTAGTGGTCCATGAAGTTCAAGAGGTTGGCGACCGCTGCTCTAGTACAATAACCTCATTCACGTCACTTCAGTTTTCAGTGCAAGAACAAAACAAATTAATAAATTCGAAGATCACAAAACCCTTAAACATAAATAAAAGAAAATAATTCTTAACTAATACAAGAAAATCAGAGAGCAATGAGACCTATTCACTAACCTGAAAGAGTTGAAACAACTAAAGCAAAACAAATATGCAATCAAAATAATAGATAATGGTGTCAAATTTAACGCACATATGACAATACCTGCACTTGAGACAATCAGGAATCAGGATTGCTCGGTTCAGGAAATGTTGCCCGCCTGCCCTCTACCGCCATTCACACTCGGCTCGCTGGGGTCACGAAAGAATTCACAGGACCTGTTAGAAGAAGAAGAAGAATTAAGCGTGTTTTTATCATATTCTGCTCCACCCAACTCAACATTTCTTCTTTTTTTAATACATGCTTTATATGACGTCAAATAAGATTTTTGCAGATGCCTGCATAATTTGGATTAGGAATATCACCTTTAGGCCAAAGGCCGAGCACCGAGACCTAGTAGGAGGTTATTCAGCGCTGTAAATAATGTTGAAACAGTTTTTAGAAGAGGGTGGGAAACAAGATGGAAGAAACATAAAATGAAGAGGGTCGCAACGAGGGGCTGAAAGGACCCTGCTCAGACCCTGAAGTAATGCCTACAGTGCACCGCGTGAGGTACACTAACGGGCCAAGCCCGCCACCCCCACAATTCTAAAAAGAAACTCGGGGCGATGTTTCACATCACCTGCTATTACTTTAATGAACTAAATGTTTTGAAGAACTTCACAGGATTACCATTCGGCAAAGACCAGTACCTCCAGATACAAAGTCCTCTAAAGATCTATAACAAAGTCTTGGCGACAATGGAGTGGAATATAAAATTTAGGCCAAAGGCCAAGCGCTGGGACCCGCGAGAAAATTCAGTGCTGAGGGGAAACAGAGAGCAAAAAGGTTTTAAATGTGTAACAGGAGGAAAACTTTCCAGTTGCACTTAGAAATAATTGTTAGGAGAGGGTGGAAAGTAAGATGAAAGAAAGCGAATATGAACGAAGGTACAGTAATAGGAATGAAAGGGGGTGAAGCCAGGGGCCGAAGGAACTCTGCTCAGAAATTAACTAACACCCCCCCCCCCCCCCGAAGCAAATAATAATGAATGTATGAAATAAAATACACGAATGAAATAACGACATTCACCGACTACCAGGACCAATCACCCAAAAACAATACAAAATAAAATAGTACCAAAGTAAAATCATTAAAATAAATTTAAATACATATATTAAAAATGAAATAAAATACAAAGAAAATTCCTTTATTACTAAAATATGAAAACCATTAATACTAAAATAAAATCATCTAAAGCCATATGAAATAAAATATAAAAATTTTTTATATAAAAATAAAATAAAGCAATTGAAATAAAATACAAAAGAATCCTTCATAACAACTAAAATAAAATCAATGAAATCTGCACGCACCATATAGCCCGAAGCTGGGGCCAGGGAGGCTATATTATAGTTGGCTGAAGCCTCTCGCCTCCGAAAAGTAGTTTTGTGTTCAGCCTAATCAGCGTTACATTATCAGGGGTTCCCAAATCAGGGGTCGGACTGCTCATTATGTGGGGTCAGACAAGTCATAGGGTCGCTGAGGTACCCCGAGGGTATGGGGGTACAAAACATCAAAGCTGGGGATACGAGGTATCGTGTTAAATTCAGTGTTTGGTAGAGTAACAGTTACTATAGTAGATTCACATCAACCGTGCATCTGATGTCTAGGTCCGTCCCTTACGACGCTCCTGATTGGCTGTTAATCACAGGGCTCGAAACTCAGTCTCTCTCGAGAGTTCACATAGGCAGGATGCATGTTTCACCGCTCCTAAGGGATACTTTTGAAAGTCGTATCCCTCAGGAGACGTACATCCTGCCTATGTGAACTCTCGAGAGACTGAGAGCTTCCAGCCCTGTGATTGGCTTATCAACAGCCAATCAGGAGCGTCGTAAGGGAAGGGCCTAGACATCAGATGCACGGTTATGTGACAATACTATTGTAGTGTCATTGAGAAAAAAAAATTAAATTATTATATATATATATATATATATATATATATATATATATATATATATATATATATATATATATATATATATATATATATATAGCATTTATTGGGGGTCGCACTGAAAAGGTGTATATAAGTGCTGAATGGGGTCGTGCCTAAGAAAAGCATGGGGGTCCCTGCGATTAGATCTTGAAATATAAATACTGCGAATGTGACATCGGCATCACGTATAGGTACTATTCAGATCCACTCAACAGTCAAATGTTCCTACCTTTCAGGAAGCCAAAAGTCTCCTAGCGTCCAGCAGTGTTCTACCGCACACCAGCTCGCTCAGTTCTATCAGCGCTTGGCGAAAGGTAACAATGATATGACATCTTCCTCGTTTTAAAAAAAATATGCAAACTGTAGTCCTAGCATCATTCTATGCATGATTTTACAAAATCGAACATTGCTTAAAAATTTGACTACAATACAACTAGAATATAAAGCACATGATTTGCTAATTAAAATTGAATTAGCAAGACCTGCTACCCTATCGTTTTACTGCCTTTGAAATAAACAATGAAACCAGATGAAAGGAAGCTTGAAATAAAAAAAAAATAATTTTAATATAGCTAAATCTGGCACCCTTTATATCCTCGTTTTCTTACGAACAGATGAATGTCGCGATGGAGGACACAACTGCAGTAGGCTGGCACGCTGTGAGGACAAACTCATCGGTTACAGGTGCATCTGCATGGAAGGATACGCTGGAAATGGATACCAGTGTCAAGGTAATTCAGAATAATCTCTCTCTCTCTCTCTCTGAGAAGGTGCTACAGCGGCTCAATAGAGCCAAAAAATATTTTAGTCGCCAAACACTTGCTTATGTTCGTGAACGTTCATGGGACCTTCTATTAAAAAATAATCAGACATACATTCCATTTTCGATTTACATACACATACACACTTTAATTCAAAACGGGTAAAGAAATTTACATATAATATAGGCTATACACGAGATATTTACACACAACTTTCTTTCAAGTCTTTATCTACCATAGTACGATTCAAACCAACGCACTCTATTCTGCGGAGTTCAAGAATCTGTTTCTGTTCATTCATGTATATTTCTGCCGAATTTGTATATCATACTACAAATAATGGATGAAAACTAGAGCTAAATAGATACAACACATCCCATTGTGGTAACTTCTTTACATACAAGATATGTGACACTTGAAAGTTACAAACTACCAACAGAATTTGTAAACAGCAACAGTGTGGAAGAGTTTAAAAGGAAGCTAGACAAAATCATTAGGACACTGAATGAACAGTAGAACCTGCTCCTAGAGATAAGTGAGCACATGATGTCTCCTCGGATGGACTAAGAAGTCTTTGAGACATCCTACTTCTTGTAACCCCTTGTAACATCTGAAACCGAACTAAATCATCGTAACAGTGGTTTTCATTTTGTCGAAATCTTTGAGATATATACTTTACAGCCCACGTTACAAAATTCAACATTCCCGAGAATGAGGCAAGCATTACGAATGTCAGAGCTAACAAAATTCCAAGGCCTGAAATTCATCTTGAGTCACTGCTTTTCTCTGCTATTGTTACAAAAATCTCTATGGAGATTGCTCGCAATGTTTCACTATCGGTGGCTTCTAAATTCCCCTGACAAGTATTGAAAGTATTCTTTCTCGTTTCGAAAGGCAAATTACATACGGTTTGGAGATACAAAATAAATTTTACTAAAGACTACAATAAAGTGCATCATGTACGAAATAAAAACAAGTTATGCAATATGACATAAAAACAAGTTATGCAATACGAAATAAAAACAAATTAAGCAAAACTAAACGATGATATGGCGCCACTATTTTTGTTTCTGTAGTCCATTGAAATCATTAGCCTACTATATAACTCTTGTGCAGCTACATGAGTGACTGCACAAAAACTCACATTATATGCATTTATTACACCGCAGTTTCTTTTCAAGTCACTTTGTGAAATTAACATGAAGAAATATATGGAAAAAAAGGCACCGCAAAGACTACTACATAGGCCAAGTTCTTGAATATTCCCCTTCCGCTTCCACCGTTAATGAAAGAAATTCTGAATTTAAGCTGGCAGGGAAACACAGGGGATGGATGACTCCGCATTACATCATGAGAGACATTTTTCGATGGGTTAAGCTTTTCAGAAGATGATATCGTGAACGTTGACGCGTTCAGTCTGCTTCCTTTGTGAAAGGCCTTGAGGGAACGAATTCATTCGTATACAACTGAACCGATACCTAATGTTCCTCGAGATATCAGGTCACGGATAATTAATACGTGGGTTCTGTCAGAGTATGATGGACTACCTTGCAACGAGGTCTGGATAATTAATCCACGCTTTTACTGAATTCTAATGCTATTAATCAACAGAAAAGGATTTTTTCTGCAAGTCATGTCAGTAATTTGGTGAAGAACTGTTGTTGCCCGTGAGTGGCGCTGTTGTTTGGCTTTCAATAGATTCCTAGGCTGACTTTTTGTAAGGTTGGCAGGACGTAAGTTCGCTGCCAATTATGCTTTTTAACGAATAAACCATCCGAATAACCAAAAGAATCTAAAGTAAATTACCTCGAAAATCTAAACTTGGAATCCACAATGTTGGATACTTTCTTCCATATCATAGGCAAATAATTAGTTTTATAAATTCACTTAATGCATTTTTTAAAAGGCAGCGCTACATCAGCTGCCTGGGCGTCTTCTGTAGCTACATTGTAAATGATATGTGCTGCTTTACTATCATCTGCTAGTCTTAACTTCATATAAAAACTCGTGATCGGTATCACCAGCGGGACTGTTCTCTCTGGGATCGTTAGTAATAACCAGGACCCACTGCGAGTTAGTGGAACTTGGTAATAAGACACGGACAGGCACAGTCTACATGCTCGTATTTTGTCTACAACTAACTTGTCTTTCATAAATGGAAAACCATTTAAAAAGAGCATCGACGTGTCTTTTGTACTGTTTATAGATTCAGCCATTTTCACTGGGGATGTTTTTCACTTCAAATTGTACTTGCAAACTAATGTGTCTTTATTCTTTCAGGAATAAATTTCTTCCAAAAAGTTTGTCGGATCTCGCCTATAGAAAGCTTTGCTTTTCAAAAAAATCTATACTTTATGAATTTTTTCAAAAATATCAAAGACTGCAAGTTTCCGGTTATTGTTGATACAAATAATGATGCACAATAGACTACCCCCCCAGAAAATGAATGTTCATAGGACATCAGACGAACGTACTTTACAAGCTTGCGAACTTTAAGCCCCAAACTTAAAAAGTGCTTGAGATACACCAAAAAAGTACCCGTTTTCGTGTACACTTTTAGGTTTGTGCAAGCCTTAAATATGCTTGAAATAAACCTCAATAAGAGCCTCGAAAGAACTTCAAAAAACCATGGTATAAACCTTCAAAAAGCCCATATAGAACCTTAAATAGGCTTTATAAATGCCTCATAATTACCTATTAACTGCTTTTAACATACATTGTACAATCCTGTACAGAACCTTAAATAGGCTTTATAAATGCCTCATAATTACTTTTTAACTGCTTTATACAAACGTTGTAAGGATATTAAAAAATCCTTATAGAGGCCCTGAAAATGTCTTTACAAGGTTTACATGAACCTTGCAATAGCTTTGAATAATAATTTTCAAGACCATAAAATGAAAGTTCATATACCTTACAATAAATAACTCAGGAGAATGAAAGTTTTAATCTTGCTTATCATTTATTTTGCACTGACATGTTCCAGTGAGGACTAACACTGTACAAGTAAATAGTCAAATAATGTGGCCTCTGTTTTGTATATAAATAACCTACAAATGCACACGATTGATTCTTATCTCAGTAACAACCACCTCATTCCATAAAAAAAATTAGTATAAAAAGTATATATAAAGTATGTATGTACATACATACATACACACATGAGACTTGTGCTAATGGACATGTATTTTTATAAAACACACATACACATAAAATGGTCTGTACCATACTGAAGATTGCAACCACTTCGAATGATACAAATAAAAGATGAGAGATTCAAATATATTACATCCCACCAAGTGCATGAACCATTTGTTTTGGTTTTATTTCTATTTTTCTTTTGGTAACAGATATATGCATGTACAAACACTGAAAATATACATGAAATAAACCTTATAAAATATGCCAATATGTAGTTACATATACAAAATAATTATAATAATAATTTGGACACACACACTTCCATCTCCCTTCCTCTGTGGAGTCATTGATTTCTTCCTCTTAATTTTCACTGAAGGGTAATAGCTGCCAAAACCTGAATGTGATACAGCTCCACCTTTTCAACCAGATGGCATGACACAATTCAGCCATGCCTCAACTCCATAAACAATTCAAGTCGCATCCTGAAAAAGAGTGAATATATGTAGTTTTCCCTCTCTCTCACATTAGGCATTGTGTGTTACTGTAGCCTACAGTGTTTTTTAACTGATTTTGCAAATCTTTAATTCAAGTTAATTGCACCATATTAGTAACAACTGATTAACAAAAAATAATATACACGAATATACCAGCATAATATTGGGTAGGGCTATGAAATTTCACAAGATATAATAAATTAACTGTTCTGGTAACTCACTACTCAGTCCATTATACTGTAATAAGATAATGAACTTGCAGACCCTGAGAAAAATATAAAGCTATATCTCATTCATTTTATCCTGAACCGTGCAATAAGGCAATAGCCCAGGCGAGTTTGTAAGCCAAACACTGATTTGCTGCATCCGTACAATTACAGGTCTGAATTATTAATCTCTTTTTTTGCATTGGTTTTACAAATGCAGTGCTTTATCATATTTCATAAAAATGTAAAGGTAATATTATCACAGCATTGAAACCTACAATGAGTTTAAAAAAAAATTATTTGGGACTAGAACCAATCCCTTTCTCAATATTTACCATGAATATCTGTTCTTCAAACACTAATTGCACTAACATCACCCATTAGTACTTTTCTTTCAATGCTAGAGGTCCTCCAACAAGGAAAGGGTAACTCTAGGGAATACTTCACGCCTTATTTTATTTGCTTTTTTCCATAAAAATAATCCCCTTCCCCCAAAAAAAACTTTTGGGTAATTCTTACTATTAAAGCCACATGAGCTTATAAAAAAAGTAGATGTTAGAATTAAGGAGAATAGTGTATAGAATGCATAGAGTAGACAGTAAGGGAGGAAATCCCTAATAATGAAAATAAAGATGTTTAAAGTGGAGGTTAGGTTAAACAATATAGGTTAGGCTAGTACACAAAATTTAGTTTCCAAATAATGCTTTACAGATGCAAAGGTTAGGTTAAGCATTATACGTTAGGTTAGTGTAAAGAGAGAGAGAGAGAGAGAGAGAAACTACATTTTGTATACTAGCTAGCCTATATCGCTTAACCTAACCTCTGTGTCAATTAAGCATTACTTGGACTGGAGGCAACTTTAAACAAAATTATTTTTGCTATTTGATATTTCCTCACTTAATGACTAGCCTAGTATCTACGCATTCTATACACTATTGGTAACCGTTAAGAATGCAGCTGCCACTGACCATTAATGTAAATTAATACAACCTAACCTAATATTACTTAATCTAACCAACAGATTTATTGTAAATTTACAAAGGTTAGGTTAAATAAGCCAAATACTAAGTTAGACTATAGTTCTAGATAAAGAAATTGAAGAGGATCCCACATTCTTTACCCTTACCCCTTAGGTATTCTCCTTAACTCAGAGTGCTGAAAATAAAAAATTGAGATGTCCTCTGGAAATTCATGATTTCAGAATTATGTCATTTAAAAAGGCAGCTTTTTTTATGTTATTTTAAATATTGTTTGAATAAATTCAAGTGGGGCAGACCCTCCGGTACCTCAAATGTCCTCAAAATTAGGATATTGGAAATTTAAAATTGTCCTCTGGTACCTGAGCTTCCAATTTCTGGTAACTCTGTCTTAACTTTAGGAGTTTACTTTTTTATAAGCTTGCACAGCCTTAATAGCCTAGTAAGAATCACCAAGTTACCAACCTTTTATTTGGTTTATCTATGCAAAAAAAAAAAAAAAAAAAAAAAAACCTTGCTCAGTAAAATAGGAAGTAACTTTATTCTACAACCTCCCAACAAGCTTGAGGGCCTTTTGGGAACCTCTGCGTCAATCAAGCATTACCTACATGGGGGGGGTTTTGCCCCCATACCCCCTTTAAAGGTGGGGGCTTATCCCTGACACCCCTTGACTTAATTACTTAGCCGGGGACGGCCGTAGGACGCCATAAATTAGTTAGGTAGCTAGTACTAGCCTAGTATAGATTTACTTAATTTTTGACTGAAACTTGTCACCTTGTACAGCCTACATTCTCGCCAAGAGAATGGCATAATCTGCTGTCACTTGCCTATGGGCCCTGACTTTCTCAAGTCGTCGTAGTGGTATCTAGTATATCAGCTGGCATGCACTTACATGTAAATATAATTCAGTCACTTTGTCAAACTGATTCCGTTCGTGCGGCCCGCCAATTTGTTTACGCTGCTGCAGAGACATCTGGTGGCGGCATTTGGTGACCATTTCCCACACAATTCAAATTTCTCGATCACACATAATTGCTGTATAATTTTGGGCTTATATAAACATATTTCATTACTTTATATAATGTCGTTTGCTCACCAAATGAGGACGAATGTTTAAAACTACAATTAATAAAGGAAACCTTTTTAAGAAATGGAAAAACCTTTAATTTTCCTCGAAAGGTGAAAATGAGGTTTGTACACGATTTTATATACTATAATACGTATTACGATTTTTGTGCATCACCATATTTCTGCATATGACAGGTCTAACATCAATGAGAAAACGCATAATTTACTGTATATCGAGTTACATTATCATTGACGTCCTAAGTATGTGAAAAAAACGTTTGTTGGAAGTTTGTGAAGCACTCCCCTAAAAAGTGCTTTCATGAGCCTGAGATGAACAGCATATTTGAAGTTCACGAACGTTCGCTTCCGGGGGGGTAATTAGGCTATGCTCACACACTGAAAATAGCCCTATGTACAAATCTCATGTTGCAATATGACAAACTAATCTTACTTCAATCCAAATCAAACCTTAAATATCATAACCCTGGTTAGTTATCACTAACCAACGGAAATGGCTGGCTATAGGCCTTTAGGTACCAGAATTGGTTAGCACATGAAATACATATATACAAATCCTAGCCTACAGAGGCAGGCAAATGTGCATGTTGATTCAAAATTTTTGGCTCCAAACAAAATGCAATTTAATTCATCAACCTAACCTACCATATTTTGTAAAAGTTTGCAAATCACATACCCGGTTCGAAAGACCAACACCGTACGTAGCGAACTGGCAGACCCTGAAGTTTCTGACTCGGATAAAGGCTAACGCATAGATATAGAAGGGAGGGATTGGACAGTCACGGGACTGTCACATACAAGTAGGACGCCATTGCTGTGTTGATTCCCAGATATGGCAGCGACTGCACAGATCAGCAACAACAGAGCCACCTCTGGCATGGTGGCACCCCATGCTGGGCCATCAACTGTGTTCCATACAGAAGCAGGATCACAAAAGAACAGGGGATCACATTTCACAAGATAGACACATGAAATGTAAATGTCTTTGTTGAAACAACCTCAAGTAAACATGTGTTACATCACAAGCAACTACACTCCTGCTTTTTGAGCTACTAAAATAATGAATGTTGTAATAAGATTTTTATGAAAGTCAGTTTAACATTAATTTCATATAGCCAGATAAATTATCATATAAGGTTACTGCTAGTCCATATAACCAAGGCTAAGTCTAACAATTTTCCCTACTACTAGTACTACAATGTACATAGTGTCATGAGGCCTAACCCTAAGCCTGCTGCAGTTTTGTGTGTTAATGAAGTGTTATACTGTTATTTACCACATTATCAATAAGTTCTCAAACCTCTTGTATGCAGAGAACTCTGCTGAATTTGATCTGCCAGAACACTTCAAAGTAATAGGCTATTCTTCAATTTTACCATTATTATTTTTACCCTAAAGAACACTTAAAATTCATACTACATTAATGCTTTAAAAGTAAACTTAACCAACTAGCCAGTCTATCAGGGTTGATCATCAAATATCCAATGGTAACTACCATAGCCTAACCTAAGCTTAACAAAGGTAGCTTAACTTGGCATAACCCTCTGGATTTTTTCTATCTATCCCTCTCCACGGGCTGTGAAATGAAGCCAAAATATTGGTTAGTTATGAAAGTTATAAGTTAATCTTACAGACTAGCCTAACTTAGACTGTACAATGTAAATATGTCAAATTATAAGTCAGCATGACGGTGGCATGTTACATAGCTTTACATATGTACTTCCTGGTAACAACTACACTTGAAGCTGTACAAATAGCTATTATGTCATGGTTCACATACTTTGACTTAGCAAACTACAGATCACGTATATTGCAGCAAGCATTTTCTGCCAAAGTACATTTTCAAACCTCCTGCTACACATGAGCTAAGTTTCTGCAACAGACTTTAAAGTCTAGAAAATGTAAAGAGGCAACAATGTGGCTTACAAAACAGATTGAGTCTAACAAGAAATAACCAGAAGAGGCAAGCCAGAATGTACATCAGTACTGGCAAAGGCAAGATTCATCCAGCTTTGCAAACTACAGTATTACGTAGTTGTATCATTATCAATAATGTCAGATACAGTAAATTTAAAAAACCAATAAAATAATGGTACAGACAATTGAATATTGGCTGTTCAAGGTATCAGGCTATTAAACCTAGGCTATTTTTAGTAATATCATGCCTGCAAATGAAACTTACATGGGATGACAGCATTGGAGATGACAATTATTTTGGCCTAATTGTAAAATTTTACTACCCGTCAGTTTGAACCATGAATAAAGAACGATAATAATTAGATCTGTTTCTAGAGTAAAACTGTAAATTTATGGTGATAAGAAAGGCTATAATGTTGGCAAACCGGTCAACTTCATTGTTAAAGCGTATAAGAACTACAGTAGACAGAATATATTTATTTCCACATCTAGTACACACTGTCCTTGGTAAATGCTGCAAAGACCTTTTACCAATCTTTAAAGACTGCTGAGAAAATTGGCCGTCAATGCAGGCTTATCAAAATGTTGTTGGCAACGTCGCCATATCTGCAAAATTTTATGGCTTAACTGAAGAAGAAACATACCAGCAAAATCAAATATTTTCATTTCTGCATGCAATACTTATTGTATTGCGCAAATGGAGTATTTGAGTCTTGACGAACAGCTGAGAAAGTAAGTTTTAAAGAATACAGGGTTTCCCATGAGTTGCGTCATTGTTTCCTTAACTGACTAAACTGAGTGTAGAATTTAGGCCTAAGGCCAAGCACTGCGACCTATGAGGTCATTCAGCACTGAAACTGAAATTAACAGTAAGAGGTTTGAAAAAGGCAAGGAGGAAAACCTCACAGTCACACTATGAATCAATTTTTAGGAGAGGGGGCGAAAATAAGTTGGAAGAGAATATGAAAGGAGGTACAGTAAAAGTAATTACAGGAGTTGCAGCTAGGAACGATGCAAGGAACCGTAAGTAAAGCCCACATAGCACTACATGAGGTACACTGACGACACTAAGTTCCTATGGAGTCTTTGTTTACATAATAAATCAACTCATTCTTTACATACTAACCAACACAGAGTGATGGCGCCAGGCAGGGGACGTCACAAACTGGATTGGCTATTACAGGATATCCAATTTCTCTCCTCTATCTCTATGGAAGCGCCTCAGTGGCGTAGTTGGTATGGTGCTGGCGTCCCACCTCGGTGGTCGCAGGTTCGATTCTCGGCCATTCCATTGAGGAGTGAGAGATGTGTATTTCTGGTGATAGAAGTTCACTCCCGACGTGGTTCGGAAGTCACGTAAAGCCGTTGGTCCCGTTGATGAATAACTACTGGTTCCATGCAACGTATAAGCACCATACAAACAAACAAAACGATCTATCTCTATGGGCTAACGCTGCCGAGCGTCACTCCCGCCCTAAAGGCCCCCATACACTGAACGATTGTCTGACAGGTCTGTATCGTTCGCAAAAAAACACTGTGTATGGGCTTGTCTGAATGCAAAAGTGGGCGGAGCTTCGTGTCTGAACTATTTCAGCGGGAATCTGTCACGATCAGGTTGCTGGCTTGCGACTTGAGGTCTGCCATACACAGATAGTTCAATGTATAGGTTTGTCTACCGATATATCGCTATCGCGCGCGTCTCTTCTAGAGATGATGCCATGTCTTCTCGAGACTAAATCTTTGTTCAGACTGAAATCGGTGCGGAGATCGTTCATACTGTATGATTAGTGTGTGTGTGGGTCGATAACGACAATCGTTCACAGTCGTTCAGTGTATGGGGGCCTTAAAGCACGACAGCAATCACTACCAAGTGAGGAGTCGGGTCACATCGGCAACAAGATTGCCCCTGATCAAAGTTACCAAGAATGGCAACACTGAAATACCACAACTTACGGTGATGTCATAAAGTCAAGGGCTAACCCAAAGTAGCATAGCCTGGGAATATACCTCTTATTACACTAACTACTTTTGACTGAAGATGAACCCACGGTAGGGTTCGAAAACTTTTAGTTTTATAAAATTTTACTACCGCTACCATCAGTATACTATTGTGGACCTTAAAGGATGCTAACTACTATGATAGGTCCACCGAATTACATTGCAAACCATAAAATCGTGACAAATCTACTATATGAACTCTTAACATTAATAGTAATGAATCATCAAAACATGACAAATATTAATTAAGTATATATGATGTTAACATTCACAAACTAATGTTCTGTACCTAAGTTGAATGAATAATACACACGTTTGAATCCGTTTGAAAATCAACGCTACCGAGAAGAATTCTTGTCTTGTCTTCATGAGCTGAGCCAACCACTGATTACAACCGCCGAACTTACAGTATAACTAGACGAACTGAAACTGACCAGTGCAGCCATGAGCCACCTAACTCAACCGGAAAGGCTTTTTATTTTAACCGTACTACTACTTCCTCCAACCACTCCATTTAGAGCTACTTTGTTAATTTTTTTTTTTTTTTTTTTTTTTAGGTGCAAGTAATTGCTCCCGCGGGTATGTATTTCCTTGGAAATTGACTGTTTCTATGGTATTTTGGTTGTTTATTAGGAATTTACTGTTTTTTTCGGCAGACTGTAAATAACCCCCCAGGGGCTATTACAAAACACTACAAAATACATTTGAACCCCAATCCCTAATGGCTTTAGTATTCGTGGGGACCATTCCATGAAGAAAGTGCGGAGTTGTTACTTAAAAATGTTTTTTTTTTTTTTTTTTTTTTTGTTTTTTTTTTTTTTTTTTTTTTTTTGCTGAATTATATTTGTAATATTGGGAACGTCCCACTTAAGGTTACCTTGTATGATAACAAATCATTTCCTCTTATGGATTAACTTCGTATCCTTTCTTGTTTCTCATCAGAAAAAAAAAATAAAATAAAACTCTAGTTGTCATTTAGCTTTAGTACTACCTTAAGCACATTTTTTCCTTATTTACAGACGTTAATGAATGCCGCATTGGAACCCACAAATGCCACTCACACGCCAGTTGTACCAACACCATCGGCAGCTATATTTGCAAGTGCCCACCCTGGTATACAGGCGATGGATTCAACTGTGACGGTGAGGATATCATTATATTTGAAATAATTATTGATTACTTTTTTTTGGATAGAGAACTGCACTATATATCACAACAGTCGTCTAAGAAATACTTCCTAAAAGATATTCGCAAAAATAAAATTAGTGTCTTAACAGCATTATTATAATAGTTGTTCCAGAAAGGTAAAGTATATTGGTTCTAAATTTCAAATAAATCCGTGAAGGGTAGTTCAGCCTACATTCTCCTAATGAAACAGTTTTATAATTAAACAGCAACAGATGTAATTCAACATTTATTGTATTAAGGACACTATTTCTGCCAATGTCATGAAAGAAAAAATGGCAAGTTACTGAGACGGATTATTCAAGTGACAAGTGGAAAACCTATTAGTAATGGCGCTTGTGTCCTTCAAAATTTGCAGCTCCAGGATGTAATCCACCGGCAAAAGTCATCTTCGGCCTTGGATGCGTTATGCCCGACACCAAGAAGAAAACTTGGGACCTGGCCAAGCAGAGTTGCCGCGACAAAGGAGCCAGGCTCATAGAAGGAATCACGCCCGAAATGTTAATTCCCTTGAAAAAGAACTTCCATGAGGTTCTAGAAGGATGTAAGCACACCCAGTCTTTATTGTTATGCTGTCCAATGCTAATCTATAATCTCTTCAATATTATGCAACCTATTACGGGAAAAGTTGCTTTCTCGTAGCATGTGTCTATTGACTTCATGAGCTATTCCAAAGTGCAATGTTGTAAATCAAACATTACACACTGCATAAGCTTATGTTGATCAAAGAACTAAGTTCATCCTGAAAAATAAATAGCCTACATATTTCCTTGAATACTTTCAGGTTATCTTCAAGACAACTGCTAATCAGCCCGCATTTATCGCAAATTTATTCCAGATAAAAACCATCCGTTGATTTTTAAGTACTCTCTGTTAATATTATTATTATTAAAAAAAAAAAAAAAAAAAAAAAAAGATCCGTGACCAGAACCCTGGCTGGTTTCGACTAATCCAAAGTTTAAACAAATGTTTCTTTAACATAACAGGGCTTGTGTGGATCGGCGTGAAGAATGGCAGATGGCTTACTGGAAAAATCCCAGTGACCCCACGATCCCTTTGGCGCCAAGACGAACCTGACGGGGACAACCAGCAGTGTGGCTGGATCACTCTCTGGCCAGTGACGCCTTACATGGGAGACGCATACTGTTCCAACGCTAGTCCCTCGCTGTGTCAAAGAATCTATTAGGACTATTCTTGACAGGAATCTACACTGGTTTATATTTGATCACACGCGTTGGATATATGTTGCATTTCATATCATTCATTGTATATTTCATTTTACAAATGGTTTTGCATTTTCTCATTGTCACATTTATATTTCTAGTTCTGTAGAATATATTCCTATGTAGGAGGATGATCGTTCTTTTATACTTATCTATTTCTCTGTGTAAGCTTTAATTTAAAGTCACGTTCATTTCTTAATTCTTAGAATACTGCCGGATTCATATAATTATTCTCTTTAAAATCCTGTAAGCTATTATTTCTGCAAAGTGACACTTCTTCAACTTCGATGGTCTTCTTGCCAAGAGCGAGTCAGAAAAAATCACTTCATTTAATAATGCCAAGGACTTGAAGGAAACTCTTTGTAATTTCTATAAAAGATAATTTTCACAAAGGTGAATATTGCTCTCTTATCCTGCAGTATCATTGCACTGTGCACTTAGCTTGATATACCGAACTAGAATTAAAGTTTACATTCACTCTAAGTTCTTGTCAACATCCAACATTTTCTTTTTAATACAATCCTCACTACAACATTCAGGCAATGATTTCATCTTCAATTTAAAAACTTCCTATGCGAAGGGACAGACAAACGGCTCCCTCTGAGGGTGGAAGAGGAGTAGGAATGACAGCAGTGGCATTTACAGGACATTGAAACATTCAGGGCAATTCAAACTCTGGAACACTGAGTTATTATGTGCTTTGTCGTTCGCTTTTCGCAACTTTTAATCCCCACCATCAAAGCATGGTTGAAGAAATATGACTGAAGAATGAAGTAACTTTAGCAAAATGAGCTAAAATAATGTACATCAAAACCATTGCATACATAGTAATGATTCATACTGCTTCATACACAAAGATTCTTTGTACTTTGGGAAAAAAAAAAAAAAAAGCCAACAGATCCCCGGGAAATGTAAAAAGGGACATTAAATGCGCTTGCTAAATTTCTAGGCTTAGTAAAGGTCATCTTCAGAAACTGCCCAAGCTCTCCGAAGAAATGTAGCAGTTATTTGTAAAGTTAAACAATAACCTGAGTAACGAACAAAAATTGAAATACAATCCTTGATGACGTTCGGAAAAATTGAAACTATTTTCATTGAAAGCTAAATTTGTAGTCTTTCCAAGAGTTTCACATCTTATAAAATCAGATCATTCAGCTGGTAGCATGAATATTAGACACATAGGTACACATTAGGCGACTCAAATTTAGTTCTGTAAGTGGTGGCCAAAGATAGATCCTGTTTAGGAATCTCACCTAAGATTTAGGCAAGAAAATTGTTGGTAACTATGCTGATGACAACACCTGTACTATGTAAATCTATGTATATATAATATATATATATATATATATATATTATATATATATATATATATATATATGTGTGTGTGTATAAATTTTATGACAATATTTTCTCTGAATTTTTCGGGAATGTTAAAAGTTGTTTCTTGCCTAACTTATAATGAAAAAAAAACACACACAAGATACCTTAAATGAGGTGTCTTGCATTACGCTTTAAGGTTCATATTCCATGAATGGATGTCAACAAAAATAAATATATAACGTCTCAACGATCCTTTTAATCCAAGGACCTCATTTCCTTGTATTATTATCTATTGTTATAAACGAGTATTTGCCTCCTGCTCTGGAGTTTTAAACTGTGAGCAGTTGGGCCTAGGTGCAATTTTCAGCGACTAACGAAACCAAGTGAGCGTAAAAAACTGATATCGGATAATAAAGTGCTAAGATCTTTACTGCATATCTTGGAAACTGCGCTAACAAGGGAATTTGTTTTATAATGTCAAATATCACCGTCGAGATTACTGTACATCTCAAATCTTAATCAGATTTACTGTCTACGAACCAAAAGCTCTTTAATCAATCTAAAACAAATAACTAAAATTTTCACGAAGAAAAATGTTCTTTTGTCTGAACATACCATCCAACATTTACCCAAAATTTCCCAAAGCACAAAGAAATCCGAAGATCACATGTTCAATATAATATATATATATATATATATATATATATATATATAATATATATATATATATAGATATATATATTTATATATAATATATAATTAGTATATATATATTATTATATATATATAATATATATGTATATATTATATAATATACCCTATATATATATAGATATATATAGAGTATATATATATTATATATTGCGAGGCGAGCTTGTAGGACTAAATAACACTCCTTTAAACAAATTAAACAAACAGGCAACTCCCTTACCTCTCTTTGTTG
Source organism: Macrobrachium nipponense (assembly GCF_015104395.2). Classification (NCBI taxonomy): domain Eukaryota; kingdom Metazoa; phylum Arthropoda; class Malacostraca; order Decapoda; family Palaemonidae; genus Macrobrachium; species Macrobrachium nipponense. The sequence continues at coordinate 78,014,131 of NC_061110.1, read as the reverse complement.
ATTATCCTTTTGTATGAGCTAAAAATGCTAACTCAGCTAATGAATCCTCGTAGATACAAAAATATACTTTTTATTTCCCAAATTAGCTAAAACTTTAAATGGAACAAAATGAATATAAAATGGAGTAAAAAGAATAAATAAACTGTCATTCTCCTCTCCTGAACACTTCCCCTAAATCTCACTGTCTGATTAATTACGCCATTTAAATGGTCAAAGTCTTTAGAGAACCCATTCTCTTATATGATGCCATGAACCCATCTTGTGATGGGTGTCCTCGAGCCTTCTCCAATGTGTGTTCTATACCACGACACAGGTAATCAAAGAGTGTCCCCTCTTCTTTTGCATCTCTTATCGCTAGGCCCCATACACCACATGCTACGAAAACACACACACGGACACGCCTTTCGGAATGCCATAGCAACCGAGTGCGCCACATGACCCAATCATGTGATCTCTGAAAGGTCGTCAACCTCATATCGCATGGTCACCAATTCTGACTGTTTTTTTCATTTCAGCACTCTTTGAGGAGCCAAGCGCTTGTCACTAAGCGCTCCTGTCTCTAAGCGGAAAAAGCTGAGATTAACAATTCACCACCACACTTTCTTTTAAGATATATATATATATATATATATATATATATATATATATATATATATATATATATATATATATATATATATATATATATATATATATATATATATATATATATATATATATATATAAATTAGTAGCTGCACTCGTCCCTCGGACGTGTTATCGAATGCACATCCTTATAAAATGACCTGGACGTACATCTCTCCCCCACATGCGACTGCTACTGACCGGCTCAGTCAGGCACCGCCGGCAGGCGCATACATGTTGCAACAAGTTACTCGGGAAAGATTTTCATCGTGAGGCTCCCCTTAAACGGCCCTTGATAAAACTCAGCCTATTAAAATTTGATATTGACGTTAAATGTGTTTGTAGGCATTTATGTTAACTCATGGTACCTTATCTGAATTCCCAAAGATGGGGGCCCTGTGCCCTGGTGCTATCAAAGTCGGGGTAGGCAGGCTACGACCTCCTCCTCCTGTGGTTGGTAAGTCGAAAGGGAATAGGCCTCCTACTCCCTAATATTATGGGAAACCCTCGTGGCCCCATTCCCAGTGGGGGTTGCCACCCTTACTACTGAGGGTGCCTTATGGCCCCCATATTGTGAGGAGCCTGTTGGTAACTATAAACACACTTCTACTAACAGATATCAACTCTGAAAGCTGTAGAAAATGAGGGGTTATGAAAAAGAGGGGTTATGACCCCATTGGAAACTGCCCTCGAATTTCGGATATTGACTATGGTAAAAAGTTGGTAGCCACAGCTTTCATAGTCTGGGTGTGCATAGCAAACAAACAAACAGACAGACAAAGAAAAATTCCCTTTATATATATATATATATATAATCTATATATATATATAATATATATATATACAGATATATATATATGATATATTATATATATATATATATTATATATATATACATATATATATATATATATATTATAATATATATATATATATTATATGTAGATATATATATATATATTTATAATATATACCATATATATATATAGTATGTATATATATATATCTATATATACATATATATATTAATATATATATATATTATATATATATATATATATATCATATATATATATATATATATATTATATATATTATATTAGATTATTATAAGATATATATATATATATATATATATAATATATATATATACATATATTTATATATATATATATAGATATATATATATTACATATATAATAGATATGTATATATATTATCTTATAATATAATAACATATATATATATATATATATATATATATATATATATATATAGAATATATTATACATATAATATATGTATATATATACATATATATATGTATATATATATATATATATATATTTATATCTATATGTATATATATATATATACATAATATATATATATATATACATATATATATATAATATATGATATATAAGATATATTATCATATATATATATATATTATGTATTTATCTAATACATTATATATATATATATTTACCATATATATATATATATCTTATACCTATATATATATCTCTATATATATATTTATGTATAATATAATATATATATATATAATATATATTATATATATATCTATATATATATATATATATATATATATTAAAATACATAATCATATATAATATATATATATATATATATATATATACATATATATATACATATATTTATATATTATATATATATATATATATACTATATATATATATATATATTTATATATATATATATATATATATATAAAGTTCACTAAAGAGGGATCGGAAATCCTCATTCTAAATTTCTTAACACTGGATAATCCATTGCTAATTTTACTTGGCATTCTTAATTCAATAATGCAAACTTAGCAAAAGAATTGTCTTGAACAGATTTCGCATCATCTGAACATTATTCTTCCCTCCATTCCCATTCCTTACCCAGTTTTGATTAACCGCGGGTCTCTTCTTTCTCTCGCTGGTCCTACAAAACTTGTGAGCATTCACTGAATCAGTGACAGGAGCCTCAGGACTTCAGCACCGAGTCTTTGAAGAATTTCAGTATCCGAAAAGCCAGGAAGGAATCTGGATCTCAAAGTCTTCAAAGATGGATTTTCGTATGGAGCATCCGTCAATTTTCAGAGATAACCTTCACTCAAAGCCCTTGAAAAGGAAAATGCTTAAAAACTTCATATTACATTGTGTATTTGCAACAATTGGCCTAGTCGTGATTAAGTTTACGAATAGGATATTTGAGGGACTCGTTTCCTCTTATTGTTTAAAAACTGGACCGAAAAATGACTTCGGGTTTACCGTAATGGAAGCAGTTTATTCGCAGGGATGTCCCAAAACAGGACTGATGAATCTTGATGAACCACAGATAAAGTTCACACTTTTTAAAAAGCAAAATTTAACCAATGAGCGGATCTTGAATGAAGATAAATGTCGTTTGAAAGAAGAGTTAGAAAAGTGTTATCGTGACAAGCTTGAAATGGAGGGCATAATGAGGAAAAAGGCAGCTGATCTAAATGATCATTATAAGGCAGAGATCCGCCTAAAAGATCGTAAAATTCTAGCGTTGTTAGCCAGGGAAGAGAAACTAACAGAGGAAAATAACATTCTGCAGGACAAACTGGAAAAAGCTGTTTTGGAAAAGAACTTAATTGAAAAGTTTTATAAAGAAGAACTACGGGCCAGAATGAATCAACAAAACTATTATGAATCACGGGCTGAGAGTAAGGACGGTCGACCACTTCAAGAGTATTCAACTGACGAATCGGAATCGCATGGTGTAACTCCCAGATTGAAAGAACAACTAGATGAGGCTCGGCGGAAAAGACAGTGCATGAACTGGCTATTGTCGCAAAGAGGAGATCAATTTGAACAGAAAGTAAAGGATATTCAGAGCTTACAAGAACAACTGGATAAGGTTCAATGGAAAGGACATGCCATGGAAAAGCAACTGCCGCAAAAAGAATATCAATTTAAGGCAAAAGTTAAGAAAATTCAAAGTCTGCAGGAAAACCTAGAGGAGGCTAAGGGGAAAGTTGAAACATTGGAACGGCGATTGCAGAAAACAGAAGCACAGTTTGAGGCAAAAGAAAGGAAATTCAGAGCTTACATGAACAACTCGATAAGGCTCTATGGAAAGAACAAGCAGTGGAAAAGCCACTGACGCTAAAAGGATGTCAATTTAAGGTAAAAGTAAAGAAAATTCTTGCAGTGGTGAAGATTCAGAGAAGGTTCTCAAGATTGAGGAAAAGGAAAATAGACGAATATAGCCACAGAGAGAAACAGTTGGAAACCCCAGCAGGAAACCAGTGACTCAACTGCACATTCATGGTATCATGGTGAGGAGACTGCATTGCCGACTGTGATTTCACCATCCTCACTGTTGCTGAGACAGGGAGGGCAGTGAAATCACAGATAGCACTGCAGTATTTCCTACTGTGGTGGACTGCAGATGGAGTTTAATTTCTAGTTATATACCTTTTACGAACTCTGTAGCCCAGATTTCTTCTCTTTCTCCCTCAAGAACAACACTAGGGAGGCAATCCCCCAGAAACAACCCACAAAGGTGGGGAAGAGGCAACCTCTGGCGTGGGGTAACTAAAAACCCGCAAGATAATGCCTCCAGAAAACATAAACATATAACTCCCCCCCCCCCCACCCCGCACAATTAAGCAGGGAGGAACAAACCTGGATAAGTGAACTCTCCAGTCTCTCGATGATTGGCTTATCTACAGCCAATCAGAATAGTCCTACTGATTGGCTGTTGATAAACCAATGACGGGGCTCGAAACACTTAGTCTCTCGAGAGACTTCACATAGGCATGATGTATGTTCCACTTCTCCTGAGAGATACGTGTTTCAAAAGTATCCCTCAGGAGAGGTGAACATACATCCTGCCACTGTGAACTCTCTCGAGAGACTGAGAGTTTCCAGCCCTGTGATTGGCTTATCAACAGCCAATCAGGAGCATCCTGCTGACTGGCTGTTGATAAACCAATCTCAGGGAGAGTTTCCAGTCCTGTGATTGGCTTATCAACAGCCATCAGGAGAGTCCTACTGATTGGCTGTTGATAAGCCAATCACAGGCCTGGAACTCTCAGTCTTTCGAGAGAGTTCACATAGGCATGATGCATGTTCCACCTCTCCTGAGGAATACATCTTTCAAAAGTATCCCTCAGGAGAGGTGGAACATACATCCTGCCAATGTGAATTCTCGAGAGAGACTGAGAGTTTCCATCCCTGTGATTGACTTATCAACAGCCAATCAGGAGAGTCCTACTGATTGGCTGTTGATAAACCAATCACAGGGATGGAAACTCGAGAGAGAAAGACATATCCTTCAGGAGAGGTGGGACATACATCCTGCCTATGTGAACTCTCTCGAGAGACTGAGTGTTTCTAGCCCTGTGATTGGTTTATCAATAGCCAATCAATAGGACTCGGCTGATTGGCTGTTGATAAGCCAATCACAGGCCTAGAAACTCTCAGTCTCTCGAGAGAGTTCACATGGGCAGGATGTATGTTCCACCTCTCCTGAGGAATACGTCTTTCAAAAGTATACCTCAGAAGAGTTGGAATATACATCCTGCCTATGTGAACTCTCTCGAGAGACTGAGAGTTTCAAGCCCTGTGATTGGCTTATCAATAGCCAATCAGTAGGACTCTCCTGATTGGCTGTTGATAAGCCAATCACAGGGATGGAAACTCTCAGTCTCTCTTGAGAGTTCACATTGGCAGGATGTATGTTCCACCTCTCCTGAGGGATCCTTTTGAAGGTCATATCCCTCAGGAGAAGTGGAACATACATCCTGACAAGGTGAACTCTCTCGAGAGAAGGAACGCTTCTAGCCCTGTGATTGGCTTATCAACAGCCAATCAGTAGGACTCTCCTGATAGGCCAATCACAGGGCTGGAAACTCTCAGTCTCTCAAGAGAGTTCACATACGCAGGTTGTATGTTCCACTCTCCTGAGGGATACTTTTGAAAGACGTATCCCTCAAGAGATGTGGAACATAAAACCTGCTCATGTGAACTCTCTCGAGAGACTGAGCGTTTCTAGCCCTGTGTGATTAGTTTATCTACAGCCAATCAGTATGACTCACCTGATTAGCTGTTGATAAGCCAATCATAGAGTTGGAAACTCTCCAAAGTGTTCACATAGGCAGGTTGTATGTTTCACCTCTAGTGAGGGATACTTTGGAAAGACGTGTCTCTCAGGAGAGGTGGAACATACATCCTGCCTATGTGAAGTCTTTCGAGAGACCGAGAGTTTCCAGGCCTGTGATTGCAGTATGGCTCTCCTGATTGGCTGTTGATAAGCCAATCACAGGGCTGGAAACTCTCAGTCTCCCTTGAGAGTTCACATGGGTATGGTCTCTGTTCCACCTGGAATATACATCCTGCCTATGTGACCTCTCACGAGAGACTGAGAGTTTCCAGCCCTGTGATTGGCTTATCAACAGCCAATTAGGAGAGTCCTACTGATTGGCTGTTGATAAACCAATCACAGGGCTGGAAACTCTCAGTCTCTTGTGAGAGTTCACATAGGCAGGATGTTTGTTCCACCTCTCTTGAAGGATATATCTTTCAAAAGTATCCCTCAGGACAGGAGGAACATACATCCTGCCTATGTGTACTCTCGAGAGAGACTGAGTTTCCAGCCCTGTGACTGGCTTACCAATAGCCAATCAAGAGTGTCGTAAGGCGGTGGTAGGGGTAAAAACGTTAAGTATATCTTAGTTTTACCAGACCACTGAGCTGATTAACAGCTCTCCTAGGTCTGGCCTGAAGGATTAGATATTTTTATGTGGCTAGAAACCAATTGGTCACCTAGCAACGGGACCTACCGCTTATTGTGGGATCCGAACCACATTATATAGAGAAATGAATTTCTATCACCAGAAATACATTCCTCTGATTCCACGTTGGCAAGGTGGCAGGGGTAAAGAACCCATTTACCTCCGGGTATAACTAAGCCTTATGCTAAGGTCACACATTCACGTATCATCGCACGCACGCCCCCGCATGAGCGGAAATTGGTAGTTGGCAACAGCTTACGCCAGTAAACCGTAAATGTAATGTAAAACATACGTAAAATCGTAGACGTATGGTGAAGGGTCGCCCGGGCTCTAAGCTCCGTTCACTAGGGCGCCGTGGCCCGCTCCAGTTTTGAAATGTTCAAAACAAGTCGTGGGTGGTTACGCCAAATGTCACCTGGCGTAGCTCCAGGCATTGCACGTGGGACCCACGGTGACTGTTGCGGGGTAAGCGCTAGGGTCACCTGCAGTGTTCGCCATCGTTGTTTTCTTTCCGCCGAAAGCACGTGGGCCTCCTAATTGCGGTGTAGCCCACGGGGAAACCGATTCGGACATTTACAACCCTGTACGACATGGCAACGCTGTAGCATGGTATAAAAGGTCAGGTTGGCGCCCTCAGGTCAGCTGTTTCCGTCTCCCGAGACCAGCAGTTTCCTCCAAGTACTCTCCACAACGCCCTTCAAGATACCGAACCTCCTAAAACGACCAAGGAAGGGACCATCAACGTCACATCTTCTTGCAGGACCTTCTTTCGGCCCGGAGAAGACTCCTACAGCCACTCCCGCAGACACTCAGGTCGAGGAAATGTCATCTTCCATCTACAGGAGTCGGAGTTGGATGAGATACAGAGTGATGACAGCGACACGGAAGATGACTGACAGGCAGAAGTGGATATTGAACATATTCTACATCCTCAAGCTCCACATCGTCCATCAGAAGAAGCCCAAGATGTTGGGACTGCCAATGGTATGTACGTATATTATAATGTCTGACTTAATTTTTTGTTATTTGTTGAAAATATACAATATTTTACAGTACATGCGGAATTCTACCAAAGTGTCGCTGTCATCACTCTGTATCTCATCCAACTCCGACTCCTGTAGATGGAAGATGACATTTCCTCGACCTGAGTTTTTGCAAGAGTGGCTGTAGGAGTCTTCTCCGAGCTGAAAGAAGGTCCTGCAAGAAGATGTGACGTTGATGGTCCCTTCCTTGGTCGTTTTAGGAGGTTCGGCATTTTGAAGGGCGTTGTGGAGAGTACTTGGAGGAAATTGCTGGTCTCGGAGACGGAAACAACAGCTGACCTGAGGGTTGTTGTTGGTGCCGACCTGACCTTTTATACCACGCTACAGCGTTGCCATGTCGTACAGGGTTGTAAATGGGCGAATCGATTTCCCCGTAGGCTACAGCGCAATTAGGAGGCCCATGTGCTTCACGGTGGAAAGAAAACAACGACGGCGAACAATGCAGGTGACCCTAGCGAATACCCTGCAGTAGTCACCGTGGGTCCCAAGTGCAATGCCTGGAGCTACGTCAGGTGACATCTGGCGTAACCACCCACGACTTGTTTTGAACATTTCAAAACTGGAGCGGGCTAACGGCGCCCTAGTGGGCGGAGCTTAGAGCCCGGACGACACGTCACCGTACGTCTACGATTTTACGTATGTTTTACATTACATTTATGGTTTACCAACGTAAGCTGTTGCCAACTACCAATTTCCGCTCATGCGTGGGCGTGCGTGCGTTGATACGTGAATGTGTGACCTTAGCATTACTCATCATGGATAGTCGCCTTCAGAGAAAAATCCCCTCTAGGAAACATCGCCGCTTCCAACCCAACCTAACCCAACCCAACCCAGCCCACCCTTCCATGCCTTTGTCTTATCATCTTTGATAATGTTATTGAAGGATTACTTAGTATATTCATGTGATACAATTTGTCATAGCCACCTACTTGACAGTGAGACGCCTACCGTTCTTAGATGGTGACACTCTTTATCTCTATTCTTCTCCTTCCTCCGTATCCCTTTTTCTCTTTATCTCTCTCTCTATTTCCTTGTATACATTTAATTCTCCCAAATTAGTGATAATGATGATAATGATAATAAGCATACATACTATATACAATGATAAAAACACTAATATTAAAACTTCAAAGGTAAGCTGGACGTGTCCACATTTAGAGCAGGTTTTTTTGTGAAGAGCAATCCAACTTGTTTCTGAACTACATAAAGGCAAAGCATTAGTAAGATAAAGTTCACTAATGAATTAGAGCAAAACAGTCAGTTACCTTTTTTAGATGTACTACTCATTTCTCGACAATCTATTGATTTTGATATCACGGTCTATAGGAAACCAAAATTTACTGGTTTATTGGGGCGAATTTTCTCAGTGCTTGTTATAAGACTTTTAAATCTAATACTTTAACACTTAGTTTTTTCGAGCTTTTATGCTTACCAGTACATATGAATTATTTCATAAAGAACTGTTGTTCTTAGTTTTTTTTAATGATAATGACTTCACCGATAAGTTGTTCTACAAATTAAGAATCTTTTTAAACAATGTACACACATCCTCCAAAACCCTTTGGTCCTAAAAAGATGCCTTTCTATTTCAAGGTGCCATTCTTGAACGACAAAACGCACGAATATTTAAAGAAATAAATTTATTCCATTTTTAGCATATATTTTCAACAAACTATCCCTTCAGTAATATTATAAAATCTATAACAACTACAAAATTGAGAATTTTCTTAACCATAAAGAAAAACTGCCTCCTTCTTATCAGTCGGGAATCGTATACAAATATGTTATGTCCTCAGTGCCATCTAGTGTACGTTGGCTCATCTATCACAACCCTGTATTTCAGATTCCATGATCATAAGGGGGTGAGTGAGTTGTAGAACTAGGAGACGGTTGGCCAAGACTTGATACTCGGCCATAAGGGATCGCTGCCATGAGATCTGCAATATTCATGTAAATGCTGAAGATTTGAATGTCATATTTAATGGCATAGTTGAAAATTATGTTAGATTAGCAGAATCATTGCATATAAGAACATTAAAACCTACTCTAAGTGTGGAAACACCCAGCTTCCCTTTGAAGCTTTAATATAATTGTTTTTATAATTTTTGATTTGTATAGATGATGATAAACCTTTCACAAACCCGACCCAAATTTACTTTACAGTGGAGTAAGTGAACATCCTCTGCAGAAGCACCCGTCTATGGGGAACAAAATCAGGGATACTAAAGAAATATTAAACGTTTTTGATCAACGGGTAATTGACAAAGGTCTGCTGTATGTTCTCGACGATTGCTTTTTAGAAACGATAGACAGGGAGTATGTGTAGCGCCTCAGTGGCGTGATCGGTATGGTCTTGACCTGCCGGCACCTCGGTGGCCGCGAGTTCAATTCTCGGGCATTCCACTGAAGTGTTAGAGATGTGTATTTCTGGTGATAGAAGTTCACTCTCGACGTGGTTCGGAAGGCACGTAAAGCTGTTGGTCCCGTTGCTGAATAACCACTGGTTCCGTGCAACGTAAAAACATCAAACAAACAACAAGTATGTATGTTACAAAGACATCATGTTCATAACTCCGAATTTATTCCATTTGAGTAAATTCAGTAGGAACATCAGTCTCAATTGCTCCCATTACAATCTAATGAAGAATAGGGACATCGGCCAAACTGAAGCTTTGGGATGTCAACTATTCGGGCGTCGAAAGGCTGACAACTTCTCCGAGATATTATATAAGAAAGCCTTATCTCGTAATCACTACAGTACGGCTATCCTCTGGTGGATCTCATAGCCAGCACACCGGACGTTTTGAAGCTCAGGACTTATATAATAGGTGAAACCGAATATCAAGTTATTTATCAATGGTAACTATAAAGCAGCTGCGGGTATTGAAGATTGAGAAGAATATAAGTAAGTTTGTATGGTGCTTATACGTTGCATGGAACCAGTGGTTATTCAGCAACGGGACCAACGGCTTTACGTGACTTCCGAACCAAGTCGAGAGTGAACTTCTATCACCAGAAATACACATCTCTGACCCCTCAATGGAATGCTCGGAAATCGAACTGCTTTGAATACAAGTAGGGATGATGTTAAAAATTTCTTACATAATCAATCTTCGTATACCCTACATAAAGTCACTGAAGAAATTCCCTGTGAGGAAAGTCATATCCCGGAAACCTAGTCTCATCGCCAGCAGTGATCTAGCCGACATGTCTAAATTAACACCCTATAATGTGTTGATGATAAGATTTATAAGCCCAAGTTTCAATACGAAAATGAATACAATTTGAATTACACGTTAAGTAAAATACCCAAATTCAGTCCAATGGTGAAAGGTGGATCAAACTATTACGGAATGTTTGAGAAAAATTCTGATTTCGGTAAATCAATGAATTATATACATTTGAAAACAAAATCAGATATTAGCAATTACAAGAGTGGAACAAAGTTAAATCTGCATCCATATATTGTATAACAGATGGGATTTCATATACCCCAAAATCAGAATGAATTTGAATAAACCTTTTGTATATTGTATATGTGATGAAATTAATAATAAAATTTTATGTGGGTATGTTTACGAACCCTCAGTAAACAAAAAACTTTCATTATCTCCGTACAAAATGTGTCTTAATTTACAAGAGCTGAGTTTCAGTGTTAAATTGTTATAATCTTATAACTTTAACGACTGTCCTACAAACTTTCAATGTTACGATCATATAATTTGCACAGTTTTATATCACCACAACTTATCGCACTGAAATAATTATTTTTCTCCCAAATTCCATCAAATCCTTCCTTCATCCACACATTGATTTTTTTTTTCATGCATTGTTTTAACATCCCCACATGCTTCATAACATCTTTTTTCCCATAAACTTTGAAACCTCCAGAGTTTTTGACGTCATGAAAAACTTCCGTCCAGACAGATTATGCAGTGTCCACTGTTCAGGACTCGTGAGAGTCAAATCATTTGCTCCGTGTAGTACGTGTGCCTCAGACACGCAGTCTACGCCCTATTTTGGGGGTAGCGTGGATGACGCGAAGTTTTTCCAATTGATTGTTTGATATTGCGGTTTTTGGTCTGCACCATTCTTAAATTCTGAAATATGCAACAACACTTGCATCGTTAATTTTGGATACTTTCTCTGATCGCCATTCTGCTAGGAAAATTAATATCGTAATTCAAGCACTCTAGAAATTGTTCTAGAAGCGTTCCTAGAAGGAACTATAAAAGCCGATGTGAACCCGCGATCAACCTCCCAAAAACCATATGGGAAATCTTCTCACGATCCTGAGAAGAACAAATATGCAAAAAGAAGCTGTGGCAACCAAGAAAGAAACTTCCAGCAATAACTACAATGAACCGCCCCCATGTGTTCCGGCCCCCATCAACTTCAACCTCACTGCTCCCAATGAATGAAGCACTCTGCACACCTAGTCAACTCAGACAAGCGGCACAAATAGCCACAAACAACACAAATGTTCCCAATATCTACTACACAGACGGCTCGGTTGACCGAGATGTACCAGCTGCAGCAGTAGTCTCCACTTCCCTTAAAAGTGGTTGGACACTATCCAATGATGCGTCCACTCTACAAACTGAGTTAATTGCCATCCAAAAAGCACTTAAGATTCCAAAAAAGCAAGAAGGTGATACTACAATTCACACAGATTCAAAGTGCACAATACTTGCTATAAAGAATTAATCACTCACTGAAAATGTACACATACTCACCAGCATGCCTTCGCTCACCACAGCAATGGAAGGCAAATCATTCTAAACTGGATCCCCAGTCACATAGGAATCCAAGGAAATGAGGAAGCTGATCAACTTGCAAAAAGTACTCTCCAATGTGTCACTATTAGTATCACCATTAATCAGTCCCTCAATCAAATATAAAAAATAAAATTTTCAAGTACTGCCAGAATGAAGCACACAGTGAATATCCATCGAACTTTTCTTCAAGGATCAAGGTCTGCCAAATGGTATATAGAAAGTACTAAATTACAAAGTCTTCCTCTTTCCAGAAATACTTCCAGAACACTAGCTGTCATCATTATCCGACTACGACTTGGACATCTGTGGACCTGGCAAATGATTAATCCAGTAAACAGAGCATGCAAGTACTGAGAAAAGGTAGTAGCTCAACCACTAGAGCATCTTCTATTACACTGCCTTCCCAGAAACTCTTCCTTTCGGGCAGAATTTCACAGAGGTCCCTTTAACCAGCACCAAAATAGTGATACGCATAATTGAAAACACTGAAACAATTTCAGCTATTCTTTGCTCTTACCCACCACCCAGGTAAACAGACTTGCCTCCTACTAAAAACCACCCAAATCACCTTTCCCTCATGATTTGGCTATAGGGGCCAGTTTTTGTATCCTCTCAAATGAAATCCTGCCATGACCTGGAGCCGAAGGATGACACGAGTTGAGAGCATTGTTTAGTTAATCCATATTAAAGGTATGATTGTAGTACTCCAAGTCTTCAACAGTTTCAAAATTGAGTATGATATTTTCTTTGTTTTCTTATGGCCTGAAAATGTGCGTGCAGACTAGAGTATGCACTTATGTTCTAAAGATGTTTTTCTATTATATTTGATATTTATGTTTTCCCATCTTGGTGTATTGCACTTCTAAGAGGTCTTACATATTTACCGTTAATTTTCTTTATCTTTTGCCAAATATCTTTCACAGATATATTCGAAGATAAACTTGACACATAATTCCTCCATGATAAAATTTTTCCCGCTATTACAGCTTTGCGAATTTGGCAGTGTATTTATTATACAATGGCTTGAAACTTTGATGTAGTAAATTGTTATATTTTTTGTCACCATCTTGTTTAGAACATTTACATTTCTTGGCATTTTTCCGAGGGATTTCAGGTAGGTTTTAAGTAAAAAAAAGATTGCTACTTCATGAAACTGAGGATTTCTTGGGGTGAGGCTTAGTTTTAGGGACGCTTCAGTCAGCAGCATTTATTATGAAGTTCGTGAAAAATTCAGATGTGGCATTGTGATCTTGAGTATGCAGAAATGGTGGTATATTACGTGTATAAATTATAATGATCCCAATCATCATTTTGAATACTGCATCTTACGGGTGATGATATCATGACATTGCCTAAATATTTTAGGACATGTCAACTGAGTATAATGAGATGTCAGCCGAGAAAAAAGTTAAGTTAGTATTAGAGAAGTATTTTGGAACATCACTTTCATTTAGATAACAAAAGTCATGCGCCACATCAAACCTCTCTATGTTGGCCCCTCTTATGTCAGTAGAGTGGATGGTATCCCAAAGGGGACTATGAGCATTGAGATCTCCTACTATAAGTAGGAGGTCAGGTAAACAATTAATTAATTCAGAGAGATCACTGAAGTTTGAATGGAAATTTAGCTGATTGTACTGTCGGCCAAAAAACTCGTGGCAGAGTTTCATAATTTTTCGTTCACCTGCCTGACGCACGATTCATGCCTTATTTATCTATTTTTCTTTTCAAAGATGGATGAAATCATGTGTAATGACATTAAAAACAGTCACTGATATCTTTAGAACATTATGTTATGTTATTGTGTAAAACTATTTTCCATATAGCAAAATTGACGTGAACGAAACGAAGTGATAAAAAACGTCATATCACAACCATAGATATGCATTACCAAATAGATAGGAGACACCTATCACTAGTAGTATCACATAAACATAGTCCTTAAATTATCATTTCAATATTAAGTTGAAGGTAGTTGAACTATTCCATTTGTTAAATTTTACAGAAAACATTGGAATCTCACAAAATGCTATCAAATTTAAAAACAAAAAGAAAAAAAAAACCGATATCTTAACAATGTGAACTAGGCGACCTCACTCTATTGCTTTTGATGTTATGCACGGGTATCTAATGTCAATGTGTCATTTATCGGTCTAAGAAACATCCTTCGATGAGCGAGAGAATTATTGCACTGCATTCGGTGCAAGTTTATCTGTTGGAGAGATATCAAGAAAAAGCTTAATAAACCGGAGAGAATCATACATAGATGAATAAAATTGTTTAAAGGACGGCAAAGTTTAGAACATGGGCCTAGAGGTGGAATACCTCGAAGCACCACATGAGAGCAAGACTATACAGTAGTGAAAATGTTGCTGAGCAACATTCATTTGTGAACTTTGAATTCTAGTGCCTCGTCACGACATTGCTGAACCAGGGATCATAACTAGCTTTACGCTTATGACTGGTGTCTGATGAATACTTTAGATGGAGAGGAAGAGATTTTTAAATCTACACTTGAAGTCTGATAGTTGTCTAATGAATAAGCAAACTTATCTTTGATGGATGAGAGATTCAGTTACGCTTACTTTTTTTCTTTTTTTTTTTTTTTTTATCGGTGGCCAGTGATTACCACGGATAGGGAGGGACACGGTTTCAATGATGCATGCATTTTTTTTTTTTTTTCTTCAAAACCTAAAGAATACATTTTATGGGAGATACCTTTACTAACATCGGCCTAATCCTTCCATCACTCCTATAAGCCACCTCCGCTCCGCTCTCTTCTACATCTCAGCGACTAGATCCGACTTCTCACTACGAACTCCACTCGTGAAAGCATCACTAATGATAACGGTTATTTTAAAATTCCCCGCACCGACAACGGACGCCTTAAAATACATGTTTGTAAAAACATTTTCTGTTCAAAGAAACTTATCTTTCATTCCACAAAATGTGTGCATACCCTCTGGTTACACCCTGTAGCCGTCAAAGAGCAACCCTTGATTAAAGCAGTAGGTTTTTTCTTGAGAGAAAAAAACAAAAAAAACATGAAATAGACTTAAACGAGAACGTCACCTTTCTATTTCTTATTCTTTCAGCTGCTTATAATATGGCTTATGTAAGTAGGTCTAGTAGTTTACATGTGAACTAATTTGAATTAATTTCTATTTAAAAGAAATGAATAGCTACAGAAAGATCATCCTAAGAAACCTTTAAGGAAAGTAAGCCTTTCTTAATGTATTCGTCAGTTTTGACTCCAGCTTTCCAAGTGTCCAAATGAAACAGGATGATATGCAAGGAATTCGATAAAAATAAGAAAGAATTATATTCGTTTGATTTTTTTATAATTGCTTTTTGACTTTGAATAGCTAGGTCTGAGTTAATTATGTTAAGCAATTATTAAAAGGATAAGAAGAAAGGCGAACATGGCTAATAAAACAAGAATAACGGGAATAGTCAAATAAAGCCAGATTTATATATATATAATTATATATATATATATATATATATATATATATATATATATATATATATATATATATATATATATATATATATGTCGATTTAAATATTCATATATTACGTATCCGAGAGAGTATGCTGCTGAAAATAGACCTAGGCTTATCATGTGGGAAAATCAGATAAGTCCAATTTAGGCCCACTAAACGTGTCATGCAAATTATTTTATTGATCAAAGGACAAAATTAGTTTAACTAAAAGTAGTAGAGGAAAAGACCCCATATAGACTCCACTTTTCTAGCCCCGCCCCCCGCCCCCCACCCCCCCACCCGGGGCGTGGCTACCCCCTCCCCCCTCCTGATTGGCTCATGTACGTACGTGAGGCCTAAAAAGGGGCGGGACAAACCCCAAAACCCCCAAAAGGGGTGTGGCCACCCTGACCCCATATAGACTACCACTGTCTGGGGGGCGTGTGCCACCCTGACATTTATATAAGACTCCACTCCATTCTGGGGGGCTGCCCTGGACCATGACCCATGTATATTAGGGGGGCCTCCCCAATGTACTAACATGAGGGGGGCTCTATTTGCTATTTTGATAAGCTCATGTACGTACATGAGCTCATAATTGGACTCCATATGTATGATAAGTTCATGTACGTACATGAGCTCATAATTGACTCCATTTGTCTTACAAGCTCATGTACGTACATGAGCTCATATTAGGGGGGTGTGGCCTCCCCTAACCCCAAATCGACTCCACTTTTCTACCCTGTGACGTCACATAACTATAAGGGAATAAAACCCATCCTTCAACCCTCCACTATTCTGGGGGGCGTGGCCACCCCTGACCCCAAATTGCTCCATTTGTATTATAGCTCATTTGTACGTTACAATGAGCTCATAATTGGATCCATAGGTATGTAAGTTCAGTACGTACATGAGCTCATAATTGGGGGACTCCATTTTTCTTACAAGCTCGTACGTACATGACCCCTAACCCCCTATTAGGGGGGCGTGGCCCTCCCCTAACCCCAAACTTGACTCCCACTTTTCTACCCCTGTGACGTCACATAACTATAAGGGAATAAAACCATCCTTTCAAGCCCTCCACTAAATTCTGGGGGGCGTGGCCACCCCTGGACCCCAAATTGACTCCATTGTCTACAAGCTCATGTACGTACATGAGCTCTATTATTCAGGGGGGCGTGGCCTTCCCCTAACAAATGACTCCACTTTTCTACCCCTGTGACGTCAAAACCATAACTAGAAGGGAATAAAAACCCCAAAACATTTCAAGCCCTCACCCCAAATTGACTTCCACCTTTTCCCTACCCCTGTGACTCACGTAAACTCTCTGGGAATAAACCATTCTTTCAACCCTGACCCCAAATTGAACTCTGTCCTACCCCCTGGGTGACTCAAAACCGTAACTCTTTCTGGGAATAAACCATTCTTTAACCCCTGGACCCAAATTGACTCCACCTTTCCTACCCCCTGTGACGTCACGTAACTCTCGGTAATAAAAACCAACATTTCAACCCCTCACCCAAATTGACTCCACTATTCTACCACTGTGACGTCACGTAACTCTCTGGGAATAAAACCATTCTTTAACAACCCCCCGACCCCAAATTGACTCCACCTTTCCTACCCCCCCCTGTGACGTCACGTAACTCTCCGGTAATAAAAACCAACATTTCAACCCTCACCCCAAATTGAACTCCACTATTCTACCCCTGTGACGTCACATAACTCTCTGGGAATAAAACCATTCTTCAACCCCTGACCCCAAATTGACTCCACCTTTCCTACCCCCTGTGACGTCACATAACTCTCTGGGAATAAACCATTCTTTCAACCCCTGACCCCAAATGACTCCACCTTTACTACCCCCCTGTGACGTCACATAATCTCCAGGGATAAAAACCAAAACATTTCAACCCCACCCCAAATTGACTCACTTTTCTACCCCTGTGATGTCACGTACTCTACGGAATAAAACTTGACCCCACCCTGACCCCAAAATAGACTCAGTTCACTGTTTTTTGCGACTCATGTCCCCTTTAATTGTTTTCAAAGTAACCGGGACGTTTACCTCATCCTCCTCCTATAAAATCTCTAAATTTATATATGCATATTGCGAATATACTCTCTCTCCCTCCCTCCCTCCCTCCCTCCTTCCCTCCCTCCCTCTCCCTCTCTCTCTCTCTCAGCCGTTACATTTTGTTTTATATATATACACACAGCTGCTTAGATATTCAGAGTATCATGATAAAAGGATATTTGGCGACTGACTTCATCCACATGTGATATCTCCCCCAATAACCATATCAGAGTCAATGTTATCTGATGATGAATCACGCACACACACACATATGAAGAAACGAGACCTTTCATTGCCATATTTGCCCAGCTGACTTCACGCCAACGTGAAATTTATTTTCATAGAATTTGAGTCATAATCTAGGTGGCGAACACAAGGACAAAGGTACACATTTCAATTTTGTTTATTTATTATCAGAGTTTGAAAGAGGTTGAAAAATCAAATTACAGACGGAATTGTTATTTTATATTTATAACCCAATCCTAAATACAGGGAATGAATTAATATTACAAATACATACATTAGAAAAAAAAAACTGTACAAACACGAACGCGATAATATGCGCATTCCGCTTTTTCAAAAAACGAAGAATCTTCAACGAACATACTACGGCTACTATATATTTTCTAACCTGTTCCTTGACATCACACCCCTTAGTATATCCACAAACATCTTCTCCAGCACTTTCCCGACCGTGTATCGAAGACGACGACGTTTCATCTAACACCTCAAAGCTTTTAAATTTAGCTAACAAGTTTTTCACTAACTTGTGCGAAGAGGTTGATGAAGCCATGGCGAGAGTTCACGTCTTGATGTGGACAATCCTTCAAGTCATCCACGCATGACTCATTTTATCAAAATCAGTATCACGTGACTAAAACAGCTCCGATATCATTGTTCCTAAAATGTTAATAAGCCACCCACACACTCGCCATCTTGTTTTTTCGCATGTCCCGCCCTCACCTTCCCACCCCCTCCCCTCCTCCTTCCTCCTCCTCCTTTCCCCCTCCTCCTCCCTTTTTTCCCCATATTGCGCCACGTTTCGATTTGCTTTTTAATGGCTATATTCCTTAACATCCAATCTTTAACCCCCGCCATTTCAATGAAGTAGCGATAATTCGAAATATTTATCAACGTGGGTTTTTTTATTCCCTTGAAATTCTCGAGCTATATCTAAAATATTATAACCTGCGAGCGGATGAGTTAAATCTCCTTCTTCATTCCATTCAACCGTGTTAGAATCTTGTAAGTGCTTAACAAAAGCCATAACGTATGACTTTTGGGGGGGTTCTTTAAAAAATATCGGAATAATACCTGTTATAAATCGGGATTGCTCTTTTTGCGAGTCATGTCCCCTTTAATTGTTTTCAATGTAATGGGGGCGTTTACCATCCTCCCCTCCAGTCACTGCACCTACATTTTCTATAGGAGGGGGAGGAGGAGGAGGAGGAGGAGGTCCCGTGAGCGATATAGCCGGCATAGGTGGTTTTTTGGATATTAAGGGAGACGTGTCCACTACTACTAACAGCTGCCGTATCCAACTTGCCAGTACCCTCTAGGTTATTAATATCACCATCACAAACCTCTTTTCTATTCATTAACCTCTCATAGGTAATGGCAGGGATAACGTAAAAAACTCCTTCATTTTCAATTAAAAAGACTCCCTACCAAACTCGCAGCAATAGGCAATAAAACCGATAGAATAGTCCCCCCTTTACGACTTTTCAGTATAGTTTTTCTTCTTAGATATGGACGTTGTTTTCAAGGACACAAGATGAATTTCTCGTCTACAATTTCTTAAGTGTTTAATAAACTTCTTATCTTGAGTTAGATTACCACAAAGAAAATTTCTAAAAATTTCCGAGAGAGTAGACACCAACCACCGTTTAAGATGGGAATAACTTTACTTCTTTCACTGGGTGATAAACCAGAGATGAATAAATAAAGTTTTATTTTTACGTATTAAAGGTTGCTTACGGTTCATATCCGTACAATTTGAGACTCATCAACCCAGGAATTGAATTGACTCGGATAACCTTTCCAATGAACGTAATATTGAGTTTTATTATCTTTTCCTCCTCCTTCCCAGAATAGTGATATCATACGTTTCTGGTAGATTTGTGCGAATTAATTCTTCACGATAAAATACGCCCTTTATTTTTCTTCACCCGCTAAATTCTTCCAAGAAGTATACGACCGGTATTTTGCCTTGTATCCACTTTTCGGATTTTAAAAATTTCCAGAGTATTTTGAATTGTATCCCCTCCTAAAAATTGCGTTGCGACGCTCATCGGCATACGTACAACGTCTCCAACATTCAAGAGCGAAATGGCGGGAGGATTAACGAGAACAGCCTTTTTATACATGCTCGAGAATTGACGTTCAATGTCATCTCTATCCGTTAATGCGTGAACCTCTTGCGGGGTGCGACCCAAACTTCTATGGGGGGTATGATTATAACTCTGAACAATGTCGCGCAAGACGTTAATGTATTTTAAGGTATTCTTATGTGTGAGATATCTATATATACGACCCTTAATAGTCCTTATGACTCTTTCAGCTATAGAGGATTTTATTTCTCTCGAATAACCGCTATAAATAATTTTTATTTTTACTATCTAGATATTCCCTGACGTGTTTGTTATATACCCTACCCTCACGCTATTCAAACGTGAAATTCCCAAAAATTCGGTAGATTCGATAACTTTCTTTAAGCGCGACGCATAGTAACACCATCCTTCTTTTTCAAGGGAACAATTTGTAGATATCTGGAAAACACGTCAATAAAGACTAGCAAATATTTAAACCCATTATTATACCGAGCTAATTTGGACATATCAGCTAAATCGGTGCTCGCTATTACTCTCGGTTTGGGTGATATGATTTTTCTTCTGGGGAATTTTTTTCGAGTGACTTTATGCAGTGTGTAAGACTTTTGCCCACGTAAGAATTCTTTAACATTTTCACGAGTAATTTGGCTATTCAGATTTTTCGCTACTCTGAATAAAGAGTCACCCCGCTGAAACTACCCACAACCCCGTGCATCTCCGTACAAAGTTTTTAGCAGTTTTATCCGTTCTTTATCCATATTGGTAAGCTATTTGATATTCCGTTTCACCCAGAATATTAGTTCGGAGCTGTAACAGTTCAGGTGTTGACGGAGCGAAGTCTACTAACAAATAACCGTAGAAGGTTGTACGTGATAGGGCCTTTTTCTTTTATATCTATGTCTGAAAAGGCTGAAGCTTTTTGACGGCCGAATAACTGCCGACCTAAAGTTTTCAATTTGACTAAAATCACGATTTTTCATTAGAATATAATGTGAGCAATTCAAGCTTATACTTCTACTAAACTTGCCCGAATGAAACATATTCTGCGTTATGAATATAACTGAAATAGATGAATGACGTCCCGCTGTGAAGGCGTTGGTGACAATTTATTATCACTGGCCTCAAGGAAGCAATCATCGAGTATGAATATAGACCTTTATTAACCCCCGTCTGCCCCTTTTCAGTGTAATCAAAGGGATTTTAAAAACTTTCTTTGGATACTTTAAATTTGGGACCTATTGAGGGATGCGTTTCGAGGGGGTGTTCAGATACCCCGCAATATAAAATGTATTGGAATAACGCGTTTCATAGAGTTCAATGATTTTTGACATAGGACTGACTTGCCACTGTTACTAAACCCCGCGATGATAATACGAGCGGGATTAGCGAACGGGTCTAACAACTGCCCAGGGAAGGGACCTGTCGCGGCCATGATGTTAGCGCGTTTAAGACTATAGTTGTGTACTTTACGCGCTCCTTTTTATATACAAGCCTTAATAATAATTAGGGTGAATGGAAGTTGACGGCAATAATATTTGTTTAATTTCCATAATGAAATACATACAGGTTTTTCCTACAATATAAAATAGAACGTAAAGTAAAAATGCAAACTATAATAAAAAAATTAAATATAATAATTCAAAATATAAAAAACTAACTGTGTATATGATTATATAATAAAAATACATTATATACAATATAACATATTAAAATATATGAATATAAGATAAAATATATAGTAAAATATACAAAACTATGACACCCGGTCAAGGTGTGATACGCCCCCGTTTAACTGGAGGAGAGGGAAACATCCCGTCAGGGATTTAAGTCAAAGCCCGTCGAAGAGAGAGAGGAATTAACATTGTATATTTTACTATTCTCTCTTCGACGTTTTGAACATCCTTTCACCCGTGGGAAATGACGTGATGGATGTAGGGTCGGAGGAATAGGAGGAGTAGGAATTCTCGAGGTGCTAGGAGCGGGAATATTTAAAATTGGAGAGATTGCCGCAACTACCGGCGCCACCACTACCCTCTCTAGATCCTCCTCCTCCTCCTCCCCCTCCCCCTCCCCCTCCCCCTCCTCCTCCGCTATACCCTCTTCCACCCCAATGTCTGGATGTCCATACGCCAACGATTATAAGATGTCACATAATATCTCTTGTCCTCTAAAGGACAGAGAGATACCTTTCGCTGGCTCGTATGACACATCGTGCCTCCTACTCTTTGCAAATTGTGCACACGAGTATAAGTAATCTCATTCTTTTCGATTACAGCTCGATACTGGTCATGTGGAATGGTCTTTTGCCGGCATCTTTGTACACCTTTCAAGGTGTTACTACGACTAGTTTCCGTCGATACGAATAAACTTTAGGTTTAACGCCGAT
>NC_061110.1:77927729-77991105 GCF_015104395.2 Macrobrachium nipponense | reverse complement strand
TGTTGTGGGCTGCCAGTGGTAGTTGTTGCATCTCCTGCTACTTCTTCTTCTTCTTCTCCTGCTTCATGGTCATGACCCGTTTTCACCTTCCTAATAAATGAGTTTGGGGCTCCAACACCATAATAGTAATGGTGTCTGACTTGAGTGCTACTTCGTCGGCTGACAGTTCACTACTAGAGTTATTTCCCATATCTGAAAGGGAGGAATAATGACTGTTTATATATTCCGCTTCTTTCAAACGGGTACATTATTTTATAAGAATATCTATTCCATATACAGATGAATCTTATTGCTGTTTTTTAATATTTACTATACTCTATGTTCAAGTAAATGGAAAGTGTTTTATATGCTACTTACTGAATAGTGACGGAGGGAAAATGACGTTTCGGTCAAGAGAAATACTTGTAGGGACGGAGGTTGGTGTGTTGCACTTACTCTATACACTTGGGTAAGGAATAACATCAATTTTCCCTTGTCGTCGGTTGTATTTATGGTGTACAGTTGGGAAGTAATAATCAGGTGTGACATATGATGTTTCGATGAAGTATTGTATTCCAAAGATGAAGTTCACGCCTTGTAGCGATAGAATTATCCCCATTGGAGGAAAGATGTGTGGAAGTTATATATGAGTCATATGTGTGTGTGTGTGTGTGTGTGTGTGTGTGTGTGTGTGTGTGTGTGTGTGTTGTGTGTGTGGACGGCCTTTGTTGTGAGGAAATGATAAGGCTTGTTTATTCGTGTCTGCGAGAAACATGTCTAGGATGATACTGATTTTGATAAAAAAAAATGAGTTCATGTGGTGGATGACCTTTGGGGTGAAGGGAATGATAGGACTTGTTTATTCATGTTTAGTCTGAATCATTGCTGGGAGAGGCTTGATGCTTCGTCACAACAGGTTTGTAATCAGTGATTGTGATAAAGGGGTCTTGGGTAGCGGGGCTTTCGTAGTTCATTATCTCTTGAAGGATTGTCACATCAAGACGTGAACTCTCGCCATGGCTTCATCAGCCTCCTCTTGTAAGTTAGTTTTCTCGGGAACTTGTCCGAAAATAAGTTCAGGAAGAGGTATGTGTCTAGTAGTGGCCACTAACTGTGTGACATGCAGGAATTACGGTGTTGTGGCGGACGTCATTCGAGCTTATCCATATGCCGAATTGGCAGGTTTTCGATATTCTCGCACTGGTGCATCATATGCCTGTCTTCGTGATAGGGGTATTGTTTTTTTGAAGGGTCCGCCATTGTGAAAAGACCTGAAAATATCACATCTTGGGAAGGCGACGAAGAAGTTGATCTACCCACCATAGCTACCTTATTAACACAATACGGTATTGGTGCCCCCATTGAAGATAATGAATACGCGCAAAAGAGCGTGGCTTATTCCAAAGATGAAGATCACGGCCGATCGTTTGGGCAGAGATACCAAACAGATGAGGTTCAATCACTTTTTTTCTTCGGTCAAGAAATTGAAGGAAGAATTATTTAAATCATCGTATGACTATGCCAAATATGTTATCTTTCCCGCTGCATCGGTCAGAGCGGACTGGTTAATAACGACTTGGTTGAATCAATATTTACCTGTGTTAGCTACATTCAGTGATGAATGAGCAAAATTGGTAAAATATGCTGCGTGGCTATAATGAAAAAGAATTTATCCCTGTTGGAGGAGTGTGTGGAAGATTTATATATGAAAAACTTGTTAGCTAAATTTAAAAGCTTTGAGGTGTTAGATGAAACGTCGTCGTCTTCGATACACGGTCGGGAAAGTGCTGGAGAAGATGTTTGTGGTATATACTAAGGGGTGTGATGTCAAGGAAACAGGTTAGAAAAAATATATAGTAGCCGTAGTATGTTTCGTTGAAGTATTGTTTTTGAAAAAGCGAATGCGCATATTATCGCGTTCGTGTTTGTACAGTTTTTTTCTAATGTATGTATTTGTATGGAATATTATTCATTCCCCTGTATTTAGGATGGTTATAAATATAAAATAACAATTCCGTCTGTAATTTGATTTTTTTCAACCTCTTTCAAACTCTGATAATAAATAAACAAAATTGAAATGTGTACCTTTGTCCTTGTGTTCGCCACCTAGATTATGACTCAAATTCTATGAAAAATAAAATTCACGTTGGGCGTGAAGTCAGCTGGGCAAATATGGCGATAAGGTCTTTCTTCATTCATGTGTGTGTGTGTGCGTGATTCATCATCAGATAACATTGACTCTGATATGGTTATTGGGGAGATATCACATGTGGATGAAGTCAGTCGCCAAATATCCTTTATCATGATACTCTGAATATCTAAGCAGCTGTGTGTATATATATAAAACAAAATGTAACGGCTGAGAGAGAGAGAGAGAGGGAGGGAGGGAAGGAGGGAGGGAGGGGAGGGAGGGAGGGAGAGAGAGTATATTCGCAATATGCATATATAAATTTAGAGATTTTTATAGGAAGGAGGATGAGGTAAACGTCCGGTTACTTTGAAAACAATTAAAGGGGACATGAGTCGAAAAAACAAAAAAACAGTGAACTGAGTCTATTTGGGGTCAGGGTGGGGTCAAGTTTTATTCCCGTAGAGTTACGTGACATCACAGGGGTAGAAAAGTGGAGTCAATTTGGGGTGGGGGTTAAATGTTGGTTTTTATTCGAGAGTTATGTGACTCACAGTAGGAAAGGATCAATTTGTCAGGGGTTGATGGTTTTATTCCCGAGAGTTAGTGACGTCACAGGGGTAGAATGGTGGAGTCAATTTGGGGTGGGGTTGAAATGGGGTTGTTTATTACCGGAGAGTTACGTGACTCACAGGGGGTAGAAAGGTGGAGTCAATTTGGGGTCGTGAAAAGAAGGTTTTATTCCCAGAGGAGTACGTGACGTCACATGTAATAGTGGAGTCAATTTGGGGTGAGGGGTTGAAATGTTGGTTTTTATTACCGGAGAGTTAGAGTACGTGACGGTCACAGGGGGTAGGAAAGGTGAGTCAATCTGGTCAGGGGAGCTTGAAAGATGGTTTTATTCCAGAGAGTTACGTGACGTCACAGGGGGTAGGAAAGGTGGAGTCAATTTGGGGTCAGGGTTGAAAAGAAAGGAATGTTGTATTCCCAGAGAGTAGCGTGACGTCCAGAGGGTTAGATAGGTGGAATGGTCAATTTTGGGGTTGAGGGCTTGAAATGTTGGTTTTTATTCCCTTATAGTTAGTGACGTCACAGGGGTAGAAAAGTGGAGTCGATTTGGGGGTTAGGGGAGGCACGCCCCCTAATATGAGCTCATGTACGTACATGAGCTTGTAAGACAAATGGAGTCAATTTGGGTCAGGGGTGGCCACGCCCCCAGAATAGTGGAGGGTTGAAAGGATGGTTTTTATTCCCTTATAGTTATGTGACGTCACAGGGGTAGAAAAGTGGAGTCAATTTGGGGTTAGGGGAGGCCACGCCCCCCTAATATGAGCTCATGTACGTACATGAGCTTGTAAGACAAATGGAGTCTTAATGAGCTCAGTACGTCATGACTTATCATACTAGGAGTCTATGAGCTCATGACGTACATGTATTAATACATGAAGTCAATTTCGGGTGGCCATACAGAATAGTGAGGGTTGAAAAGATGTTTTCCCTTATAGTTTGTACGTCACAGGTAGAAAAGTGGATCGATTGGGTTTAGGGGAGGCACACCCCCTTAATAGATCTATGTACGTACTGAGCTTGTTTAAGTACAAATGAGTCAATTATGAGCGCATGTACGTACATGAACTTACATACATATGGAGTCAATTATGAGCTCATGTACACATGAGCTTATAATACAAAATGGAGCAATTTGGGGGCATTTGGTCGTGACGTCCCCCCAGCACCGCATAGTGGAGTTCTATAATTGATCAGGAGTCACACAGCACATGTGGGGAGGGGTCCCTATATGTGGGAAGGTCTATATGGGGTCAGGGTGGCCCCACACCCCTTTTTGGGGTTTTTGGGGGTTTGGGGGTTGTCCCGCCCCTTTTTATTTTTTTAGGCCTCACGTACGTACATGAGCCAATCAGGAGGGGGGAGGGGGGTAGCCACGCCCCTTGGGGGGGTGGGGGGCGTGGGGCGGGGCTAGAAAAGTGGAGTCTATATGGGGTCTTTTCCTCTACTACTAAACATCGTTTTCAAAGAATGTTAACGCCTTGATGTATTATTTATCGGCTCTAGGAGACGAAATGACAACACTTCAGTGCAGTACGATACGTTGAGTCAAGACTCGAGCGGCAGCAAAGCCAACTTCAAAATCTTCGGAATGCTGTTACGAAGCTAGAGTTGAAAATAAAATTAGAAATCGTGACCCATCGGTATATATTTTCCTTACTTTGCAAAATAATTATCTTTCATACGTTGAATAAGTCTACCCAGTTCTAATGTAATTTATTTCAAGTATAGCACCTTTGAAAGGAAATGTTAGTTATTGTTAAGTAAATATTCTGGCACCTGCATATGGCAATATTTCCATAACGAACAATGAATTAAGAAACTACGCCAATTCTTTGTTGGCCGTCTGTACAAATTACAAATAGTGATCATACTTTTATTGCCATATGTAGTTTGACGGCTGTTATCTGATAGAACAGAGCTGATGAATGTAAAGAATCATATGTTGCGCTGTTTTGAACATATATAGCAGTGCCAAGTTTTTTCCCATCTGTTGGTGAATAGCAAGCAAGCTTGTCGTGTTGGATTTGTTTGTTTTTATGGTGCTTTTACGTTGCATGGAACCAGTGGTTATTCAGCAACGGGACCAACGGCGTTACGTGACTTCCGAACCACGTCGAGAGTGAACTTGTATCACCAGAAATACACATCTCTCACTCTTCAATGGAATGGCCGAGAATCGTACCCACGACCACCGAGGTTGGGCACCAACACCATACTAACCACGCCACTGAGGCGCTCTCGTGTTGGATTTGTGCAGGGTTAGGCCCTACAAGTTGTAGGCAGATGCACATGGGGTTGTAGGACTCTTTGTAGTTCGCCTAACCGCAAACGTCTCAAAAGACCGTTTATGTTCCATTGGATGATTTTATGATCCAGTATTGGGTGATATAGGTTTTAAATTCTGCAGGTTAACTGCAGATTTTAATTTATTTCTTGGTTTATACATATTTGAGGTGCTTTGAGGTTTTTTAATTGTAGTACTTATTTGTTGAGAATTAATCTCAACAGTTGACTGTTTTTCAAAATTGATTATTAATGTGTCTATTCTTTATTTAATTATTTCCTTCTTTCAAAGGTTCAGAACATAGTCCATCCTCATGATGGTGGGCTGAAGGACATTTTCACAATCGAACAAAATTATCGATGCAATTCTGGATTGAGTCTTCTGTTTTGGTTGGTAATTGGTTGCAAGTACTTATAAAGCACTCATTACAAACACAAGACTGAGCATGCTTCCATTTGGTATGGAGTTTGTCCCATTTATCAAACACTGATTTTCCTGCATATATATATATATATATATATCCATATATATAATACACACACACATATATATATATATATATATATATATATTATATATATCTACAATGCAGATATATATATACTACATACATACATACTATATATCTATATATATATAAATATATATATATATATATATATATATATTATATACACACAAACACACACACATATATATATATATATATATTATATATATATACTATATATATATTTATTAATCTATATATTTATAATGCAGATATATATATATATATATATATATATATATATATATATATATGAAAAGCAAATACCACGGGAAATGATAGACAGGAATCCAAGCGCTTTCGTCTTTATTCAGACGATGTCTGAATAAAGACGCTTGGATTCCTGTCTATCATTTCCCGTGGTATTCGCTTATTTATGAAGTCACGTGCATCTACTGTGATTTTTTAAGCATATATATATATATATATATATATATATATATATATATATATATATCTATATATATATATATATATACATATATGTATGTATGTATGTATGTATGTATGATATAATGTACCAAAGACTAGTCACATTTTAGACATGCTGTCTACAAACAAGGAATGCCAAAGTACACAGAATTGTGCACACGTAAAAGGGACTATTGAGACCCACCACTTATGGCAATAGTGACAGCCCATACGAAAGCATACCGCGCATGTACAAGCGTGTGCGCGTGTGTAATATACGTGATGCTGTAACATTACCAAGAGAGAGAGAGAGAGAAATAGCAACAGTTGTTAATGATGATGTTTTTCAGGAGTACAAACAGTGGCCGGGTAGTTTTTCTTCTTCTTTTTTTGACATCGCGTATTCATGAACCCTTTTCTCCTTAAAGGAAATAGTGGCGGCCACAGCTATGAGTGAAAATAGATCAAAGTGAAATGACAGTCTATTCCCTCTGTACAGACCACAGTACCGACGAAGATAGGGCAGCTATTACCACTATCTATACTATGGTGCCTCCACTTGTATGCATTTGAATTGAAATTTATTCTTGTCAATCGAAATGTGCGAGGTGTGATGAGGTGAACGCAGTTTTTAAACGTGTGTGTGTGTCCATTAATTGTGTAGACAGCACACATGGCGGAATACCACAACATGACGTCACACATAACAGATGAGCTGCACATAAATGGCTACGCCCATGGTGCAATAGAAAATTGGTTGTAAAAAATAAGAAAACGCCACTTTCCAAAAACAATTTTCACCAGGGTACTTAAATGGAATAATACCACATATGGAACATCTGAAATGCAACCAGAAGTTCCCCTTTAAGGTCCTGACCGTGGGGAAATTGTCCATTTGACTTAGGACCGAAGGAGAAAAGGTCACTCTACTTATCAATTTATCTATTCCGTCGAAATAACAATAAACTCCTTGATGACTCAACTGCATCACAGGAAAAATAAATCATAGCTAGTACCGAAATATGCCCAAAAAGGGTAATTGGACATGAGACTATGCAAATCTTAAACAAGAATACTACATAAGGATTTAATTACACAATTGACAAATAATAATTATAATAATAATAATAATAAAAATATGCTTAATAATGAGTTCTATTCATTAAATAAATGAAGAAACAAACCAAATCGTCAGACTTGATTATAATTCACTTATATCACCAATTTTAACATCAAAGTTAAATGAGGATCAAAATTGGGATATGAGTATATATTCGCTCACTTGCCAGAAATGTGTCTTAACTAGAAAATTGCTATATTTCGGGAGAAGCAATCTAAAGTTGAAATTCTCTATACTTTGTCCATTTATATTTAGATGATTCTTTTACTGAGCTGTTTTAATGACAAATACAAAAATAAGAAGTTTTTACCACAATATGGAATAAAGAACAGGCTATCTGCTGGTATCAATAGCTTAAAACACATTTTTTGAGTTGTGTCACTCTTCTGGCAAATGAGCAAAGGTCCAACTGACAGTTCTACTTTTTACACGTGGACGTTCAACCTTCTAACAGTCGTGGGGGTGAACTGACAAGTATTACTGTCCCTTTTATCCAGGTATTACTGTGGTAACTATCCCTTTGATCCAGGTATTATTGTAGTGACTGTCCCGTTTATCCAGTGTTCTGTGGTGACACCCTTTTATCCAGCTATTACTGTGCTGTCTGTCACCTTTAACCAGGTATTAATGTGGTGACTGTCCAGGTATTACTATGCTGTCCCTCCCTTTTATCCAGGTATTACTGTGGTGGCAGTCCTTTTATCCAGGCATTACTGTGAAGACTGTCCCTTTTATCCAGGTATTACTGTGAAGACTGTCCCCTTTATCTAGGTATTACTGTGAAGACCGTCACTTTTATCCAGGTATTACTGTGCTACAATTAACGATGAAATTTGCATTTGAACGAATTAGAAAAAAAAAAAACACCTTATATCTTGCACATCGGGCTTGGCCAAAATGCACCGTTTTTTCTATTATATAAAATTATAAATAAAATAACACAACCCCCCCCACCCCCCCCCCAAAAATTTTTATAATGGAAAGCCGGGTATTTGGGTGGGCGAAAAATCATTGACTTCCTTCACCTATAGGGGATCCCAGCTAGGATGCCGGGGGGATTCACTCTCATGAGCGTCCCCCCAACCTACTCTAATTTATGGAGCTGTGAATTAAAATAACAGGGTTGCAACCCAATGTAACCAAGTCAAAGGCACAGAAGGCCTTACGTAAGCCAGACTTTTTTTGCCGCCTCCTGGACTGCAACTTAACCTAACTTTTGGAACTTTAACATTAAAAATTATTGGCTGGGACTCTACCCTTACCTAACCTAAACCTTAGGTATCAGGTCATAGCCTGGTAGACCACTAACATAAGCCTTCATTCAAGTATCATGGACCATTTAAAACATATCCTTGTATCACTTCCCCACCTCCCAACCCAAAAAGGTTTACCCTTTTCAGAATCAGAACCTACAGATACTACAGGTTGCCCTGGTAATGTTAGAATACCTCCTTGTATATGCCTATTTCGCTCTTGTATTTTCACCCACCTAAAATACCTATACCAAATTACCAATATCCGCTCTAGTCCGCAATAATATTGGGATATAGCCTATAGGGTTTCAGTAGCCTTACACTGCATTTGTTCCCAAAACGAATAGGAGGTAAAACTGCATAGAAAAAAAAAGTCTACTGCCATAGTCTAGCTCGCCGCGGAATAGTTATATAGATCTACCAATACCTTTTCACTCACAAGGCAACTGATGTCCAGTAAAATATAAATTAATTGATTTCTACTATACCCGTATCCCTCAGTTGTAAAATTGCTGCAGGAACTTAAGCAAAATTACTTGGTCTTGAAGATACTCAACAAACCATCTTGTATATAACATCCCATCAGTTTACGTTCTCAGATCAATCTGCTGATATTATATAAGTAAAAGGTTATCTTCACCTCTTTAATACAATATTAAATAAAATTAATGACTTAATAGTTGTAAAACAGGAATCTCTTTATAATGAAAGTTTGCTTCGTCACCGACGTCGGGTGGACGACACACAAAACGGCCGAAACCGAAAGACTTCTGTTGAAATACCATAGATGTAAACACACATACAAGTAAAGCTTCTATATTATTATGTGATGAAAAATCATTTACAGTAAAATATAAAAAGACAGATTACTTTCTGGTAGTGTTAAGAAAATGAATTTGCGCTGGACTCATCATTCAGATAATCCCATGTATACTGTAAAGAAATGTAACACGTTTTGCCTCGGCCACCGATTGAGTGTGTTGCACACACACACACACACACACACACACACACACACACACACACACACACACACACAGAGTTTTCATGTTAAGGCAAAATGAGAAGTCAGTGATTAATAAAACAGGAGATAAATGACAACTTTTTGAACGTTCTGTGAATTATCAGAAAATGCCTACGTTCTGTTTACGTCGTCCTGATCGGATCTCCCCAAGGGTGACATTTCAGAATTTCGTTGTTAAAACAATTCCAAAACTACCTTTGATGTCTAAAACTAAAAAAAAAAAAAAAAAAAAAAAAAAAAAACTAGGGTACCTACTGCATATAGCTACTGTTACAACCCTGATATAGAGATACATTACTATTTTTCTACTTCGTAATGCTGGTGGGACCCGGTCAAAAAGAGGCAAGCATGTAAAGTAACAAGATCCGAAAAAGGGCAGCCAGGATCAGGAGAGTAACGCTATGCCTAAGTCATAAGTTATACCACCTGTAACGGGGTGAAGGAACAATAAAGCTGTGAGTACTTTACACGAAGTGTGTATTTAATCCACCTTAAGCCCGCGAAAGTATTAAGTTATGACAAATGTCTTCTTAGGACTGTACAGCAGCTTCAGGTTAGTTTTCACAAGAGCGCCGCCAAAGACGAAACCCCACTTGAAGAAGATTCATGAAGTTATAATCCAAGAAGAGGAATCCAATGATGAAGAGTCACTTGATTTGAAATGTATAGTAAACAAGAGTTCTGTTCAACCTTATGTTGTTATTTGTCAATTGAATCATGAGCCATTTTTAATCGAAATTGGCACCGGTTCAGCTATTTCCACATTAAAGTATGATGGTTTCAAGAAGTTGACTTGTAACTGTAGAACTAAATTGCAAGGTTATAACCAAGTGACAATTAAAGTATTTGGGAAGGTCAAAATTTCAAATTTTCAATATAAACAGCAAAATCATTCAGACGTTGAATTCATAATTGTTGGGCCAGACTCCCCAAATAACTTGATTGGTAGGAATTTAATAGATAAGTGGAATATAATTAATGTCCAGTTAAATATAAAAGATTTTGTGGAAAACTATAATGTAGATAGTTTGAAAAATATAAAGAACTGTCAAGCCCGATTTTATCCTAAATTTGGTCATAACCCTGTTTTTCAGAAGGTCCGCACGATATATGCCACTGACGTTACGCAGTAAGGTTGAGAGTGCGCTGCAAGAGCTTGAAAAAAAATAAGATTATAGAAAGAGTAAAATTCTCAGATTATGCCACACCAATTGTTAATGTCAGGAAGCAGAATGGATCCCTTAGGGTTTGTGGGGATTTTCGTAAATGAAATTCTTCATGAATCTAAATTCCCATTACCTAATATGTCAGAATTAATTTCCAATATGTCTGGATATAAGTATTATACCAGACTTGATCTCAAGAGTACTACTTATTTGCAAATGGAAGTTGCTCCAGGAGACTGTAAATATTTGGTAATTAACACACATTTGGGTCTATATAGATATTTACGGTTACCATTTGGTATCCATTCTGCTCCTGCAATATTTCAGAAGTTCGTTTCCCAATTGTTAGCTTCATATGATTTTGCTTATCCATATCTGGATGATATTGTTATAGGTGGAGACTCACCAGCTGAACATAATAAACGTGCAACTAGCAGAGAGAAGAGCCCCATTAACTGTCCTTGTTTTCAGTCTGTTTCTTTGTTTACTTTTAAAGAGGTTAATTTTACTGAACACTCGTTCGCATTCATCATTAGAGTGGGGCAAGCAAAGAGCAGTTAGAGCAAAACTGGCTAGGTCTGAAAAACTAGACTTTTTTTGGGACACTTCTCCCCAGAACTTATCAGGTGACTCATTAACGAGATGTTTAAGTTCATGTTGCAACATGGGAAACATTCTCCCTTGATCGATCATCCAGCTTTTGAAGTAGTGAGTGGTCATCTGGGGGTACAATCAGAGGAAGCTCAGATGCAAGAGGGAATAAGGAGGGGATTCTTTCTCTGAATTCTGATGAGAGCGCATTTTTTGGAGAGACCGTTTAACTTTGACAGGACACCATCATTGAAATTATACCTCTTCTTTATTTCTGTGCATGCCACTACAAGGAAACTTCTACACTGAAAAAAAACTCCTGCTGTTGAGCTTTCTTTTCCTGTATGGAGGTTTTTTTTTTAATCCCTGCATTACTTTAACTCCTAGGTACATTTGGCTGTCACTAAGATGCCTGTCATGTCTTTCAGGATTTACAGTATTTAGATCAGTTTTCATTACATAGGTCCTGTCCATAAATGAGAGAAGGAGGTCTCTGAATAGCATGGACACTTTATCATGGAGAACTGTTATTACTGCTTTATCTGACTGGAAAAATTTGTTGAACTCAGTAAACTTTGGAAGAACCCAGTCAAAGAACATGAAATATAACTTCATGAAAGGATCATGAAGGGAGTTGATAATCAACTCTGTTCTTAATAGTTTCTCATTGAGCCACTTCTTCAAGAAAAATAGCCAGTGCCTTCCACTGTTCCAATAGCCTTTGAACCACGTTAAAATTGGAGACAAGCGTCGGCAAGCCATGTACGGACTCTGAAATAATTTATATACATATATATATATATATTATATATATAT
Organism: Macrobrachium nipponense; assembly: GCF_015104395.2. Lineage (NCBI taxonomy): Eukaryota > Metazoa > Arthropoda > Malacostraca > Decapoda > Palaemonidae > Macrobrachium > Macrobrachium nipponense. Next base: position 77,979,213 of record NC_061110.1, on the reverse strand, counting down.
ATATATATATATATATATATATATATATATTTAATATTATATAATATATATATATATATAACCTGTTTCATAGAGGAGTTCACCGACCACTTATATTTGTAATTATATACTTATCGACACCTTAGAATTATCGTACAAACCGTACGGTAAAGGAAAATGCTATCGTATCAAGGCTGTTTTTATCGTACATGTACGATAATTATCGTACGTGTTGCAACACTGGCTGACTCCTTTCGCTTCTGCGACTCATGGAATCTTACAGATGCCGTTGCTCACAATTTCTTTGGCAATAATTATCAAAATTTACGATAACAGAAGGAATATTGCATTTTCTTCTACGGATCAATGTTTTTGGCTTATTGAGTTACTTTTACTATACTCTGCTTTTTTCCATCCGTCCGCCCGCCTGTGGTGTTTGCGTATGGTAACACTGCGTCTCGCGCTTTAGATAGGTTCGCTATGTGTAAGTTTTAGGTAAATAAAAGGATATCTGGGTGTACATTTGCAACTGAAAGGTGTTTTAATAATGCACTATATGCGAATTACACCGTTAATATTCGAAATAGGATATAGTTATTATTGTTGAATGTAAGCTGAATGTAACTATCTAAAGCCCGGGACGCAGTGATACCATACGCAAACACCACAGGCGGGTGGACAGATGGAAAAAATCGAGTATAGTTACCCTTTAACTATGAAAGTAAGAGGAATATTGACGAAATATTTTGTATACATACTCTCCATTGCCATACAAAGCTCCATGAATTTTTTCATGACTATACCCCCATACATAAGGGTACCGGCCAGCCCCCTTAAAGAGATAGAGGCAGGGCTATAGTAGATTCACATCACCCATGCATCTGATGTCTAGGCCAGTCCCTCATGATGCTCCTGATTGGCTTTTGATAAGCCAATCACAGGGCTGGAAACTCTCAGTCTCTCTCGAGTTCAAACAGGCAGGATGTATGTTCCACCTCTCCTGAGGATATGTCTTTCAAAAGTATCCCTAAGGAGAGGTGGAAGGAACATACATCCTGCCTATGTGAACTCTCGTGGGAGACTAGAGTTCCAAGCCTGTGATTGGCTTACCAACAGCCAATCAGGAGTGTCGGGAATTTTCTCGACTTTTATTATATGATTCGTGCCCGGATGTTGTGGGCAGATGACAAGGCCTTGAGGAGGCACGCACTCTAAAACTCTTAGGGTGAGATACAATAAAATTTGGTCAACATAACAATTTTATTGCGAAAAAAATAAACATTTAAATACACTCACAGTACACCGAAACCAAAGTTCCTAGCAGAATTCCACAGTACACGCAGTTTCGCACTGCTTTCACGCAGTTAATACAAATAAACTGAAAACTTTCTGGCTTTCTTATGGGGTAGCACATAGGGTCTTTGAAGTCACGCGCCGACAAAACTAAGTTCATAACTGGACGAAAAATCAGCACAATTCGAGACCCATAGACTCAATATCACAAACAAATAACATCTTTGCACTGACAGCTTTCTTTTGCTGCATAAATCGAATCCCTCATCGCAGGGATGGCTCATATATACGTTGGATAAAGTTTAACTTAGTGTTAAGACGGAATCTTCGAACCTAAAAAGAAAAATGCATGGCGACGGCTTGGAGTCGGAGAATTGAGAGACACAACAAATTTTCTATAGTACTTACACGAATCAGATTCTGGGCAGGAATGAATCGTCACTTCTCCCTTCTTTCAAAAGGAAACTTACGCTTTCCCGCGTGAACTACAGAATCCTTGTAGTTCAAGCAGGAATCATCGATTATTTCGACATTACGTATATTACTAAATCTATTTTATTCTTGAATGTGAAATACGACTGTTACGTTATTATTTAAGATCAAGGAATTGACTTAAAGTTCTGCTGAAGGCCGTAATCTGCAAATTCTTCAATGACTATGGAGTCCTTGGCTCCAAATCTATACATAGTAATTTATCTCTTACTAGTGATCAGCGACATTATATTTATTAATGAAAATTCATAACGTCTTCTTTTCTATAAGACGCGCTCCTTCCCCGCCATGCATTTAGGAATTGCGTCATAAACTGTCGTGTATTGGACAGCTTTCTGTTCAATGAATCGCCCGCGAGATCCCTCAGTCTTGCCCCAATTTAACGCAACACTTGTGAAGTTAAATGGCGGGGATTTCGAATGATCAGTTCGAAATTCATGACATACTCCACACCCGAAGTATGGGGCGTTAAAATGTTGGACAATTCAGGAAAGACTGAGCTCGGGGGGGGGGGGGGGGGGGGGGGGGGAGTAACTACTCCTACACTACTCAGTCAGGCTCGCTGCGTAGCGCTCCACAGCGACTCTAACAGAGTACACAAAAAAAACATGACATGTTCAAAGAAATATACATCAACATTACACCCCGGGGTAATCAATGTCATATACAAAATAAAACATCAATGGCAGATATATACATAAATGTACCCATACACATAAGGTAGACATGAATCAGCACAGAAACTTAATAGGCAATGGGCCTGCAATAAGATCAAAAGTATAAATGTAAATTAAGATCAAGGAAACATGAATATACTCTCATAAGGTCATTCTGCCTTCACTCATCAATGGCATGAAAAATGAAACAGTCATATATGGACAACTTTGTATGCAACAAGCATGGACTTTAGGCACTCGCCTCAAAATGCAATACAACATGCAAGAGAAACTTCTATATTAAGCTCTTCATCTTCAATAATCAACAAGCATTAATCAGATAGACAGGCCATTTGCCTTTAAGGAAACACAGATTACAACTGATTCAGTATGTATTCTTTTACGGGACACATGCCCTCAAAACGCTTTCACTTCTCTACAAGTACTCAGATACATTTTTCTTAATTTACTTTGCGGGTGGGGGCTACCTCTGCACAACGCTCGACTTGTTTGCACGAGAGGGGGCTCCCACTACCTTACGCTAACCCGACGCACTTCCATCCTCTGAGGATTCAACTCACCTACACTTACTTGGGTCCACCCTCCCTGCTTACCAGAATACGGGACCTTCCTGTTTTCTTTTACTGTTTCTAGCCATAACTTATATATATTCGTTATCCATTAAGCGCTTCATCAACTCACGCTGCTTAGCAGCAGCCTTTCTCAAAGGGCGTGCAGAACGTCTTGGTCTGCCTAACTGCACGTCAACGTCACTATCACTCGATACCTCAGTATCATTCACTTCAGCACTCTCACTTACCGTATTGGTATCGCTCGATTCGTTACCAATATCGTCAGCGTCTTTGTCACTCAAGACCTTTGTGGCTGGTTGTTCAGATGTGGCAGCCAGTGCCATCCCTTGGTCGTCCCCAGACGTCACAACATTTCCTGGAATACCTACTGCTGGGCTGTACGCTCCCTCGTCTCAGACCTCTTCGTCGCCGTCGTCGTCACGCACCATCTCCTCCGTCGCACCACCAACATCGTCACGCCGTTCGTCTCCAACGCCATCATCGTCATCTGAGGGGGCAAGTTCCAGGGGGACCAAGTGGCTGACAGCACGCAGGGACTCAACATCTTCGAACAATACCTTGGCCAGAACGCACGACACCGTCGTCGTCCGGGTACGTTTCCACGACGCGTCCAAGGGGCCACATTGCCCGCTTTTGATTTTCTTGCTTTACCAACACGATGTCTCCGGGGTGCAGCTTGGTGGGTTCCCCAGACTGACAATCGTGTCGGGCTCTTAGGGCACTCAGGTACTCCTTCCTCCACCTCTCCTCTCTCTGAAGGCTTTCAAAGTGTCTGTTAGTTTAAGATATCAATCTCGTAGCCTCCGGGTGGTGAAGGTAGCATTAAGGTCTTCATCTGGCAAAACAGGTGCCATTAAATTGATTAAGTGACCTCGCACTAAATGAGAGGGGGTGAGGACCTCGTCCTCGCACTTGTCATCCGGTTCGAAGGACCAAATGTCGGGAATTTTCTCGACTTTTATTATATGATTCGTGCCCGGATGTTGTGGGCAGATGACAAGGCCTTGAGGAGGCGCGGACTCTAAAACTCTTAGGGTGAGATACAATAAAATTTGGTCAACATAACAATTTTATTACGAAAAAATAAACATTTAAATACACTAACAGTACACCGAAACCAAAGTTCCTAGCAGAATTCCACAGTACACGCAGTTTCGTACTGCTTTCACGCAGTTAATACAAATAAACTGAAAACTTTCTGGCTTTCTTATGGGGTAGCACATAGGGTCTTTGAAGTCACGCGCCGACAAAACTAAGTTCATAACTGGACGAAAAATCAGCACAATTCGAGACCCATAGACTCAATATCACAAACAAATAACATCTTTGCACTGACAGCTTTCTTTTGCTGCATAAATCGAATCCCTCATCGCAGGGATGACACATATATACGTGGATAAAGTTAACTTACTGTTAAGACGGAATTCGACCTAGCAAATGCATGGCGACGGCTTGGAGTCGGAGAATTGAGACACACACAAATTTCTACAGTACTTACACGAATCAGATTCTGGGCAGGAATGAATCGTCACTTCTCCCTTCTTCAAAGGAAACTTACGCTTTCCCGCGTGAACTACAGAATCCTTGTAGTTCAAGCGGGAATCATCGATTATTTCGACATTACGTATATTACTAAATCTATTTTATTCTTGAATGTGAAATACGACTGTTACGTTATTATTTAAGATCAAGGAATTGACTTAAAGTTCTGGCTGAAGGCCGTAATCTGCAAATTCTTCAATGACTATGGAGTCCTTGGCTCCAAATCTATACATAGATAATTTATCTCTTACTAGTGATCAGCGAATTATATTTATTAATGAAAATTCATAACGTCTTCTTTTCTATAAGACGCGCTCCTTCCCCGCCATGCATTTAGGAATTGCGTCATAAACTGTCGTGTATTGGACAGCTTTCTGTTCAATGAATCGCCCGCGAGATCCCTCAGTCTTGCCCCAATTTAACGCAACACTTGTGAAGTTAAATGGCGGGGATTTCGAATGATCAGTTCGAAATTCACGACAAGGAGCGTCGTAAGGGACTGGCCTAGACATCAGATGCATGGGTGATGTGAATCTACTCTAGTAAGTAATGTCGTGACCACTGTTATTCCATTAAGTCATTCTACTTTGGTAGCGGTTAAGTAACTGTAATTGACAATGGATTGTAATCAACAATGAATCAGCATTAGGAGCATAATTTTAGGCATGACAGAGACTGGCATGTCTTACAAACGTATTGGAAGAGAATTGGGAATTTCACTGCCAACAGTTTGACTTTGGTGTCAAAGATGGGAGGAGTCTGGAAACCTCAACGACAGGCCAAGAGCTGATGGGCCAAGAAAAACAACCACAGAAAAAGATAGGGTGACTACAGAAGTAATGGCGCATAGCCAACTATGGTATTAGTGTCCCACCTCGATGGTCGCGGGTTCAATTCTCGGCCATTCCATTGAGGAGTGAGAGATGTGTATTTCTGGTGATAGAAGTTCACTCTCGATGTGGTTCGGAAGTAACGTAAAGCCGTTGGTCCCGTTACTGAATAACCACTGGTTCCATGCAACGTAAAAGCACCATACAAACAAACAAACACATAGCCCACTTACAAATGCAGTGGTCATAAGGGACATACTGAACTTGCGTGCTTCGGCTGGAACTATAAGAAATAGGATCCATGCAGACGGTATCCACCATAGGACTGGCAGTGAACAAAAGATCGAGGATCAGCATGAAGCGGGACAGTTGGAATTTGTTCAATGTTATTTGCCAGAGGAATTAGACTTCTGGGGCAGAGTAATTTTCAGTGACGAAAATACCTGAGTTTCTAACACGCATGGTTGTCTGCATTGCTGGAGGCGTGATAATACTAGATACGACCGCCAGAATATTTATCAAGTGGCCAGAAGAGGCCATATCATCCGTAAAGTTTGGGGGGTGGATATACCAGCATGGCATTGGTGAATTGGCTGAGATCAATGGAATGTTCAGTGCTGAGTAGTATTTCGAAATTTTGGAGGAGGTGATGGTTCCTTCTGTTCACTCTTATGCTCATCCCTATCCTGAGTAGATAATTTTCATGCAGGTACATATGTGCATTTTTTTTTTATTTTCATATTTAGTATTTCATATATGAACGTCCTTTCTTGACAATTGATTGGTCATAAAGTAGTTTCGTTTTGGAATTATTGGTTTTATAACTGCAAAAAAAAAAAAAAAAAAAAAAAAAAAAAAAGAAAAAAACCCCCCCCAAAAAAAAAAAAATCTTACATCACTGATCTGCATTCCCTGACGAATCTAAAGTGGCCAAATAAAGCCAGTGAAATTGTTGTAAGGTTTCGCTTGCCACTTCATGGAAAGTAGACCAACTATTCTTATAAACACATCTCCCAAGTCTCCTTCTCCTTTCCTACTCAAACTCTTTTATTTATAATTATTGTGACTCATTTTCCTGGACTAAACCTCATTATTTTGTCATTTATATTGAAAACAAATTTTTCTCCTTCCACATTGTTCTAACAATATTGTTAGTAAATTATATTATATCTTCTAGGATAACTGTTCCATTCATACTGAGAGGATTGTCTGAGCGTGGTTTGCTGAACATTGACATTGTTCTCCTTTCTTGGCCGAGCAAAGCATAAGACTTGAACCCAATTGAAAATGTCTGGGGGAACATCATCAGCAACTGGGTTCAAAGTATTAATGATTCAAATGCGATCTTGTTGTACATATTTTATTTTTCACAATTCAACATTGTATAAATAGAAATAAAAATATGCATTGCCATAGTGATTTCACTAAATCTTTACTATAAATGTAAGGAATGAACCAAACAAAAACTTCTTTCAGTTTTCTTCTGAAGATGGAAAAAAAACACAAGATTACTGAGTATAACTTGTTTACTTTTAAGTACTTACATAGTGTTTTACTTAAAATCGAGTACTTTCAGCCCCTAACTGTGGCCCTTTCTCAAGAGATGTGAAGGTTGTCAGACTGAGTCTAGGCCCAGCAGTCCACTGGAACTTCTTGTTGAGCTGTCATTTATGTGATGGCTGTCCTGGTTTCCACTCTCTTGAGAGTTGTTAATCCCCTCCTGTCGTTCTGATATCCTGATTTGAGAATTAATGGGATTAACCGTTGTAGCAAGTGAGTGATCACCATCGGTCTGGACCCAGTCAGACAACCTTCACATCTCTTAAGAAAGGGCCACAATTAGGGCCTGAAAATACTCAAATTTTAACTTAAGTGAAATAGTATACTAATATTCACAAGTAAGCAAGCTATACTCAGTAATCTTGTGAGTTTCTTTTTTTAAATGTAAGGAATGTCATGAGAAGGGAAATTGGACAAAGAAAGAAAACAAGACATATGGCTCCAATCAATCTGTATCGCTTGAGTCCTAAAACAAAGGCTAATACGAAATTATGATTGTGAATAACACTGAACATCACAAATGTGTAGTACTACATAGTTTTCAGATATATGCTATAAATTCATTGATGAATCCAGCTGATTTTAATAAAGAAAACTCATAATTAAATCCAAAGCATATTTCCATTCAATTAATTATGTTCTGATATTGACACCAAATAATAATCTACCATGAACAAAAGTAGGATTCCAGCAAACGCCTGCAGCAGCCACACCTCAGTGAAACAAAGGTTGACGATTATGATTAATCAGGAATGAATTTGATCTTTACCATTGCTATTTTTATTACTTGGTTACTATACTACTTTTCTATTTATTTAACAACTCATTTCACTGGTAAAGTGAACTATTATTCGTATATCATTAACATATTGTATACAGTAGTGATTAGAAAATATGAGCATTGGCATCAATAGCTCGACCATTTACGTCTGTCATTACAAGACAAACAGGCTTCATTGCGGTGTTACCAGACCATTTTCGTGAAACATTAGGGGATGTGGTAAAGGAATACTTTCAGGCAACTGTACATTGTCGTACTGTAAGGACAATGATTTTGCAATGCTTTTGTACATATATTCATCGTCTCCGCATTGTACCTTAAACCTTTATATAGAGCACTTTCCGGCCTTTCTGCCGATGTATATGACATGTCTATTTGTTGTACATAGCCTTAATTGTATTCATATTGTTTTTGAGAAAACACAAATTGGCTGCTGCTGATCCCCATTTTCCTATCTCTTCCAGGTCAGACTACATTGCGGTCTGCACGCTGTGGTTATAAGCCCCTTTTGACCTGTAATCAAGTTAGTACTCATATACCTGCCTCTTTGTCGATACCTCACAACTGGTGACCTCCCGGATCAGATGGTGACTCAGCGATGTAGGCCCAGCCCTTAACGGACTCATTGTGGCTGCTCACCTTCGGAGAGCCTTTAGCAGACTCACTACATCGTCACAGTTTAGGCCTCTGAAAGTTCCTTTCCGCGGACACACCAGCACCATTATTGGACCTTCCCTGGTGTGTTTTGGCATTTTTCAAGATTGGTTTGGCCCGCCATTTACGTCTCCTGATGACCGACGAGTGATAAGTATCAACAATGCCAGATCCTCACAAAGCAAACAGCTCCTCAGTTTCAACCCCGAGCCCATTGCCCTCCACCACAAACTCACACTCAGCTGCCACCCAGGCCATCAGGTTGCCCCCATTCTGCACAGAAGACCCATCCTCCTGGTTCTACAGAGCCGAGGGCCAGTTCTGAATCGTTGGGCTCACAGACAACGTCCTCAAGGCTGACTTCATCATAGCTGCTCTCCTGGGGGAGATTTATAAATGCATAGCATCATGGGTCAATGCACAACAGCCCACACCGGTCACCTTCGATGAGCTCAAACAGAAGCTTGTCATGACCTATTCTATCCCCACCCCCATGAGAGCTGCCCGGCTACTTGAACTTGTAGCTTCACCGATGCGCATGCACACCCGAGGGATGCCCGGGACAAGGTGATGGGTTCTCTATGCCTCCCGGAGACTGGCGAGCGTGGACGGAGAAAGATCAGCCTCGGACGCGAGATATTTTTCCACCATCCCCGGAGGTGTGAGGACAGATTCCCGATACATACTCTCTTCCCAAGGACAACCCGGTAGAGAAAGCTTCGGAGCTGCAAGAGGCCACCACGACTGTGAAACTCACTGCCCCGCCAGCAACCATCTGCCCAGTGACGGAGGAAACCGAGGCACCGGAGATTAACGCAGTGCACCAAAGGAGGGGCCCTGTGCAGCAGCGAACAGACAACCATCCCTGGTGCTTCTTCCACTGGAGGTTCGGTAAATACACCAGGAGGTGCGAACCCCCTGCTCCTACCAGCCACCAAAAAATGGTGACGGCAGCCACACCCTACACCAGCCATGGCCGTGACCTTGCAGGGGACACATGCCATAGGTTTCTATGTCTGAGACACGATCCCTGACCACATGCTGTTGGTCGACACCGGGCTAATGCAGTCTGTGTTCCCTCCATCAAGAGATGATCAAGCCCACACCCCCAATGTCACGACTGCCCTCATAGCTGCCAACAGGCCTCCCATCTGCTCCTACGGTACGAAGCCTCCTCTGAAGATATCCATCATGGGTTGTAATTACACATGGCCATTCATCATCACATATGTCAAGGGCCCCCTCCTGGGAGCAGATTTCCTGGCGCAGCACACTCCTGGTCAACGTGGGTCACATACGCCTCCTTGATACAGGAACATGTCGCTCTCTCCCGCTTTCCGCAGGCCAGGACATCCCACCATATGCTCCATCGCACCACACAAATACGACAACCTCCTGCAGGAGTTCCCCAAGGTTTTCAAGCTGGAACTGCGCCAGGTGACCGGCACCCTGACCAAGCATCGTATATTCCATCATATCAACACCACAGGGCCCCCAATGCGAAATTCTGCCTACTTCCTCCTAATTGCCTTCGTGATGCCAAGATGGCCTTCACAGAGATGTAACAGATGGGGATCTGAATAAAGGCATTGAGCCCTTGGGCCTGGCCCCTCCACATGATGAGGAAATCAGACAGGACCTGGAGGCCATGCGGACACTACCAGCGACTAACCCCTGCCGAACATGCAGGACATGACCGGGGCCTTGTAAGGCAAGAGATTTTCACAAAGATGGAACTTCTGAAGTCTTATTTTCAGGTTCCCGTGCATCCTGGAGACATCCCCAAGACTGCCATTATCATGCCATTCGGGTCGTACGTCTTTGTATACTCCACCTTCAGCCTGAGGAACGCTGGAGCCACCTTTCAGTGCCTGATGGACTGCAACCTGGGGGACCTGCCCTTCTGCATCTGCTACATTGATGACATTTTAATCTTTTCCAGATCCCGGAGGAGCACCTGCAGCATGTCCGAGCCATATTAAAGCACCTTCAGGAAAACGGACTGGTTGTCTGTTTTGACAAATGCACCTTCGGCGCCAAGAAGGTGGACTTCCTGGTGCATGTAATCTCCGCATCAGGCGAACGCTCGATGACATCGAAGGTGGAGGCAGTAGAAAATTTCCCAATTTCAACGACAGTCAAAGCCCTGCAAGAATTCCTCGGGATGGTAAATTACTATCACCGATTCCTCCCAAACATCGCCCACACCATGTCCCCTTTGACAGAGGTCCTAAAGGGGAAACCAAAGAAGTTGGTGTGGGAGGCAGCTAAACAACAGGCCTTCCAGCAGAAAAAGTCATCCCTCGCTTCAGCCGTCCCCTTCGCTTACCAAGACCCTGATGCGCCCTTACAGCTCACCACTGATGCCAGCAATGTCGCCTGTGGTGCCGTCCTGGAGCAGGTGATCCACAGCACTCCTCAACCACTCACCTTCTACAGCAAGAAGCTAAATCCTGCCGAGTCCCTGATACAGCACCTTTGACAGCGAGTTGTTGGCAGTCTACCAACCAGTGCACCATTTCTGCTACCTGCTGGAGGGCTCCCCCTTCACCATAAGGACAGACCATCAGCCCCTGGTCCACGCCTTCACTAAGACGAGTGACACCTGGTCCGCGAGGCAACAATGGCACCTGGCAGCCATCGTCGAGTTCGGCTGCACCCTTTAGTATGTCTCCGGTGAGAAGAACCCCGTTGCCGACACATTCTCGAGGACCGAGATCAGTGCAGTCCTCCTCGGGATAGACTACGAGGACCTCACCCGGGAACAAGTTGCTGACCCATAACTACCCGTCCATTGCACAGCCCTCACCACCCTCAAGTGGGAAGACGTGCCCCTCGGACCCTCCAGCATGACACTCCTGTGTCACACTAGCACTGGCCACCCCCGCCCCTGATCCCGGCCTCGTGCGGGAGGTCCGCGTTCAATGTAGTCCACAATTTCTCACACCCGTCGGGTCAAACTATGATGTGCCTCCTGACGGAGAAGTTCGTGTGGCACGGAATTTGGAGGGACATGAGGGAATGGGCCAGGACCTGCTTCCCTTGTCAAACCAGCAAGGTCAGTTGTCACACCGAATTGGGTGTTGTCAAATTTCTGCGATCCAAACATAGGTTTGGCCACATCCACGTAGACGTCATGGGCCCCATTGATTGATCCACCAATGGCCCGAAGCAACCACAATGTCGGAAGCCCCGTTCAGCACCTGCCCAGAAGCCCTCCTCTCCAGCTGGATCAACCAATTTGGAGTTCCTGACAATATCATGATGGATCGCAGGCCCGCCTTCCTATCAGAACTGTGGGCCACCCTGGCTCACCTGATGGGGACATTGCACCACAGCACCACTGTCTACAACCCCGCCATGAACGGCATGGTGGAAAGGATCCACCGCTCCCTAAAGGCCGCCCTGATGGTGTGCTGCACAGGGGAAAATTGAAAGGCGCAACTCCCCTGGGTACTCCTTGGTCTTCGCATGGCTCCAAAGGCAAATGGCAATGCATCCCCCATGGAGAAAGTTTATGGGGAAACGTTGGCAGTACCAGGCAGGTTTTTCCCAACAGAGGCTAGTGACGAAGACATCCCGATCACAAGAATGGGAAACTGCCGGGAAATTCATGCTCTGTCAGAAAACCTTCTCTGAAAGCCCTAACCTCCTGCTGAAATGTCTTCGTGCGGAACGACGCCCACCACCCAACACTGATGAGACCGTTCCATGGCCCCTACCGTGTCCTCTGCCGAACGGACAAAGCATACCTGATCCTAAACAACAGAAACGAGGATTGGATCTCCGTCGACAGGCTGAAGCCCGCCTTCCTGATGGACGAAGACGAAACCGAAGACACACCTGATAGAGTTTCCAGATCACCACCACAGAACGAAGCATCCTGGGCAACTCACGAGCTGCCCAAACGGAGCTGCAGCCGCCCTCAGACGACAGTCAAACTCCCCAGGAGGAATCCTGTCGGCACCCCCTCCGGAGGATCAGGGGACTGAGGCACATCCAAGACCATTAGTCTTGCAAACGTGGGGTCGCCTCTGCCCCCCAGCACGCTACGACGACTAAGGAATCCTGATATTCTTCCAATTATTATGTTCATAATTATTGTAATGTTTTTGTACATATATTCATTGTCTCCGCATTGTACCTTAAACCTTTGTACAGAGCACTTTCCGGCCTTTCTGCCGAAGTATATAACATGCCTATTTGTTGTACATAGCCTTAATTGTATTCATAAAATTGTGTTTGGGAAAACACAGATCGGCTGCTGTTGATCCCCGTTTTCCTCTCACTCTCAGGTCGGACTACATTGCGGTCCACACGCTGTGGTTATAAACCCCTTTTTACCTGTAATAAAGTTAGTACTCACATACATGCCTCTTTGTCGATACCTCACAGTAGTAGTAGTAGGGAAAATTGTCACTCTTAATTGTGGTTATATGGACTGAAAGTAACCCTACATGCTAATTTATTAAGCTACATGAAATTAATATCAAATAGGCTTCAATAAAGCTCTTATAACAACATTATTTTATTTTATTAGATCGAAAAGCAGGTGTGCAATTGACTGCAATTTGAGTAATATCTAACACACATTCACGTGAGGTTGTTTCGACAGTTAAAAAGATTTTCATGAATGAAAAATGTCACTATTTTATTAAACAAGATCCCCTGTTCTCGTGTGATCCTGTTTCTGTATGGAACACAGTTGTTGACCTCAGCACTGGGGTGCCAGAAGTGGCTTTGTTGCTGCTGGTCTCTGCAGTCGAGGCCGCTGCTATTTCTCAGAATTATCGCATAACAATTGGACTTGTCTGTACAATCTCTCTTCTCTGTATCTATGGGTAAACCCATCTTGTAACTTGATAAGGATAAGGAGAAAAGGCATTAAACGAAATTTGCATACTCTCGAGCACTCTTCCAGCCACTACTTGACCTTCTTTTGTTGTTACATTTGTCCTTAATTCAATTATGCCGCTACTGTCACTGGTTTGAATGTCCTTATTCTTAAATCTCTCGATATCTGATAGCTTTTCCTTGGCATCCATTGCTAGAGCCTGGTACACACTATGTCATCACGTATCAGCCATGTGATGCAGTAGTGGTGTTGAAAAAAATTAATAGCGGCCAAACTACATATACTGCAACACTGCTCACTTGTTTTCGCGCGCGAGCTGCTCAGTTGTAGTTCAGCTTTCATCAAGTCAGGATGCCTGCCGATGATGTACTTTGCCAGGAGCTTCTACTGAGGTGGTATAGTTGCTCTGTGTGCTGCAAAAAAGAAACTTTTGAGGAAGAAACATAGAACCTTGTGGTGTAAGGAATGGCTTTCTCGGCGACCTCTCAAGGGAAGCTTCAATGAAATATTTTTGGAGCTACAAGTCGAAAATCCAACAGACTTTGAAAATTACACAAGAATGCCAATCCCTGCATTTTACAAATTGTTGGAAGAAATTGAACCATACATTTGTAAGCAGGACACCAGCTTTCGAGACAGCATATCACCAGGAGCTCGTCTGGAGGCTACACTACGCTTTCTTGCAGCTGGAGGATCATATGCAAGCCTCCAATATTCAACCAGGATTTCAAAACAGAGCCTCGGTCTAATCATCCCCAAAACCGGTGAAGCCATTTATAATGTCCTTAGGGAGGATTTTTTTAAGGTAAGGTTCAAATATAGATACAAAGTACACATATATTCTTTTATTACAATGACACTAGTACTAATATTAAGAAAGTATATAAAAAAATGTCCTTCTTGGAAATTATTAAACAAGAAGCCAGAAATGAATAATATGAAGTGGCATTCATTCATGACAATAAAATAGGCAATGTAGAAACTTAATCATAAAATAACTTCTCTTAATGCTAAGATTGTTATGAAATAACTTGCAGTAACAGATTTTTTGTTGAAAACAGTATCACAAGAGTACAACATAAATCCTCAGAAAGAAAATACACGTTGTGGACAATATATTATAACTTCCTACCTCATGCCATGAAACTATCACAACCCCCTACTCGCACTACTCGATGGTCCCTGGTTAGATCACCCATGTGAAGAACATTACATATTAGTTTTTTGGCTAGCTTCTGTTGCATATCACTCATGTTCCTCAGTTCACTATCCACAAACCTAGATATATCAAGCATTGGCTCACGGTTGTTGGGACTGGGAAGGGATGATAGTTTATTAAGAGCAAGTATGGCACTTTATCAATTTCATCAACTTGCTTCCGCTTCTTTAAAGTTCCACCGGAACTACAGTAAGGGAAAGGGGAGGGAGTACGCAAGGGAGCAACAGAAGAGGCAGATGTCAGGCTTGGTGTGGGTGGAGGAGAGGGTATGTCTTGTGACTCATCAACGGAAGTTGCCACTTCATCGAGCTGTGGATAAATAAATTCAATTGTATATTAATACTAAGTTTTAGTGTGTATTTAAAAATTATGCTTAATTTATCACCCCCATCTTCTTTTCAGATACCATCAACTCCAGGTGAATGGAAGGCAGTAGCAAAACAGTTTGGGAAATGGAATTTTCCTCACTGTGTTGGAGCGGTGGACGGGAAACACATCACCATACGGCCTCCAAAAGAGAGTGGATCCTACTACTTCAATTATAAGGGTTCAAACTATAGTTCTCATGGCTGTAGTGAATGCAAACTATGAGTTCATGTATGTAGATGGAGGAACAAATGGAAAAATTTCAGATGGCGGTGTGTGGGCAAACTCAACTCTGCGTGCGCGGCTGCAGGACGGAGCAATGGGCCTTCCTGCAGATGAACAGCTGAGTGACAGCCACAGAACCCTGCCATATGTCTTAGTAGGTGACGATGCCTTCCCACTCAAGAGATACCTCATGAAACCGTATCCATTTAAACATCAAAATGATGAGCAAAGAATTTTCTTCTACAGGCTTTCAAGAGCAAGGCGTGTCATTAAGAATGCATTTGGCATTATGTCAAATAAGTTTCGCATTCTCCTGAGTGCAATAAATTTGAGCCCTGATAAGGTAGAAAAAAATTGTTCTTTCCTGCACAGCCCTGCAAAATTTCTTGCGCAGGGAACATGAATCATTCTATGTACCCATTGGTAGTTTGAACAACGAGAATGTTGTGGATGGAGAGGTAACACCTGGGGCATGGCATGATTATGGGCAGCTTCTGCCTTTGGAAAGACTACAGAGGCATCCCACAAAAAGCTGTCAGGAAAGAGTTCATGGAGTATTTTAATGAGGAAGGTGCTGTTCCATGGCAACAACGTATGTGCAGCATATGGTAGAGAGAGAGAATAATTCTGTCATATATGTATGTTAATAAGTAATGCTTTGTAATTTATGTATGTTAACCCTTAAACGACGATTGGACGTATTAAACGTCGACGAAAATTGTCTGTTGGGTGCCGAATTGACGTACGAAACGTCGACGCAAAAATTTTTTTTTAATTCGCGGAAAAATAGTTATTGGCCTACTTGGCAAAAACTTTTGAATCAACTATTGGCCTACTTGGCGAAAAATTTTGAATCAAGCACCTTGAGGGATGCTGGGAGTTCACGGATCAAGCTGTTGTTTTGTTTACAATCGTTACCCAGGTGCGCAAGCGCGAATTTCTTTCTTCTCGCACTAAAAAGCATCAGTGACACATCTCAGAAATTATTTTGTCACTTTGACATCATTTTTGCACCATTTTATATTAGCCGTTACATAGTTTTATATATGAAAATGTGCGCAATTTCATGCATAATACAACAAAAAACAACCCATGGTTGTAGCTTTTATCAGTTTTGAAATATTTTCATATAAATAACGATGTGCCAAAATTTCAACCTTCGGTCAACTTTGACTCTACCGAAATGGTCTAAAAATGCAATTGTAAGCTAAAACTCTTATATTCTAGTAATATTCAATCATTTACCTTCATTTTACAACAAATTGGAAGTCTCTAGCATAATATTTCGATTTATGGTGAATTTATGAAAAAAAAAAAACTTTTTCCTTACGTCCGCACGGTAACTCTTCCGAAAAAATCTGAAATTTTTTCGTCCGAATGTCGTAACGTTTGCACCGTTTTATATTAGCCTTTACATAGAGTTTTATTATATGGAAATGTGCGCAATTTCATGAAGAAAATAACTAAAAAGAACCCATGGTTGTAGCTTTTATCAGTTTTGAAATATTTTCATATAAATAACGATAAATGCCAAAATATCAATCTTTGGTCAAATTTGACTCGACCGAAATGGTCTAAAAACGCAATTGTAAGCTAAAACTCTTACATTCTAGTAATATTCAATCATTTACCTTTATTTTGCAACAAATTGGAAGTCTCTAGCATAACATTTCGATTTAGGGTGAATTTATGAAAAAAAGAATTTCCTTACGTCCGCACAGTAACTCTTCCGAAAAAGTCATAAATTTTTTAGTCCGATTGTTGTAATGTTTGCAGTTTTATATTAGCCGTTACATAAAGTTTTATATATGAAAATGTGCGCAATTTCATGTAGAATACAACTAAAAACAACCCATGGTTGTAGCTTTTTTCAGTTTTGAAATATTTTCATATAAATGACGATGTGCCAAAATTTCAACCTTCGGTCAACTTTGACTCGACCGAAATGGTAAAAAAACGCAATTGTAAGCTAAAACTATTACATTGTAGTAATATTCAATCATTTACCTTTATTTTGCAACAAATTGGAAGTCTCTAGAACAATACTTCGATTTACGGTGAATTTATGAAAAAAAAACTTTTTCCTTATGTCCGCGCGGTAACTCTTCCGAAAAAATCATAAATTTTTTCATCCAATTGTCGTAATGTTTGCACCATTTTATATTTGCCGTTACATAAAGTTTCATATATGAAAATGTGCGCAATTTCATGTAGAATACAACAATAAACAACTCATGGTTGTAGCTTTTATCAGTTTTGAAATATTTTCATATAAATAACGATAAAATGAAAAAATTCGTCCTTTGGTCAACTTTAAACTTGACCGAAAAGGTCGAAAACTGCAATTGTAAGCTACAACACTTACAGTCTAGTAATATTCAATCAACTGCCTTCATTTTGCAACAAACGGAAAGTCTCTAGCACAATATTTCGATTTATGGTGAAGTTTTGAAAAAAAAACATTTTTTTACGTCCGTGCATTATGAATTCATGCATCATATTGTGATAATATTTTCTCTGTGTTACTTTGATCATTTTACAATTTGTTACATACCAAAATCATCGCAATTTAGTGTACAATACAACGAAAAATAATTAACTCATTAGCTTTAACCGTTTTCCTCACAGCGCGATTTGTATACAATTATATATGACATTTTTTTTTGCACTGTCATATATTCCAATATTTATATATGATAATGATATTTTTTTCATTTCTGATGGTTGCATACTAAACTTCAGGCAATGACAAAAAAGGAGCCAAAAATTAACCCTTAATCTTGAAAATTAAGCGTGCTGTGATTTTTTGAAAAAACATTTTTTCCGCTTTGGCACTCACTTGCAAACACCGCCGACATACGCGAGACACTTTTGGAAATACCGGCTCAGCGTTTAAGGGTTAATAAGTATTTAAATTGTATTTATGCCGGAGAACGCTTTGTCATATCTGTATGTTAATAATTAATAAGTATTTAAATTATAGTTATGGTGGAGTACAAGTGCACACAATAAAATTATGAACTTACTTGTGCAGTAGTAATTTCTTCGGTATTTCTACAGAAGCAGTCCGCACAGACTGCAAGGAACGTAACCGCGGATATGACATCCACTAGGGATTGGGGCGTCCAATGTATTTCGCCGTGTTTAGTACTGGCCCCTGGGGGGTTAATTACAGTCGTCCAAATAAATATTACTTAAAACTAGCAAACTTACCCATCTACGATGGGTGATAAAATACAGGTGCAGAAGTGAAAAATTTATATGTACTATTTGTTCAGCAATATTAAAATAAGGGCAATTTTTATACATACCTACTATAGAACCTCTTTGTACACAATATTATCAGTTTGCCCACAACTTAATTTCAAGTTGGCAGAGTCAGTTGCTCTGCTCATCGCCACATACAGTTGGCCATGCGTGAACATGGGTGACGGCAGAAACACACCAACACGGTACAAAGTCTGGCCCTGTGACTTGTTTGCAGTGAATGAGAAGGCCAGGTTGATGGGAAACTGCCTGCACCGTAACTGGAACGGAAACTGGTTGTCCGAAGGCATCAGAGGAATCCGGGGGATGAACAGATGTGTAAGGCCTAGGGTTTTTGATTAATAATATATTATCCATGCGTTCTCTGTGACCTGTGGAATGTGGAGAACAGTGCAGAGGTAACGACCTGAGAGTAGCTGATCAATGAGTTTCTAGGGGTGGCGTGAGATAAAAGTGCTTAGTTCAAGAAGTCAATGCACGACAGTTTATGAACTCTTCTCAAAGTGCCTTTGTGAAACTGGATGCAGCTAGAACCGTGAGGTGCTGCCGAACTGTGTGTTCCTATGTGCGTGTGTGCCTCTTCCCTTTAATAGGTTCATACCCAAGCCTATGGGAGGGATTTTGATAGAGGGCTTCAAGTCACAGGCAAGATGCTGTGGCATTTGCCGGGGGGAGTTTTTTATTAAGTGTTTAAGTGTCCGGTTGTCTGGGTAAGTGTTCAAGTGCTTTAGCTAAAGGGATGGCTTGTTTGATATCTTGTAAGATGTTCCATTTTGTTAACTTTGTCTTTGAACTTGTGTGTGTACTTACCGGGATGTGTTCTGTATCTTTGAAACAGACGGATCTGGTACTTGTGGAATGCAGGGGGACAAAGAGTTCCCAGAGGGGCGTAGACTTTTTGGTGACTTGACATTGTACTGTTTTTGAGTTAGTCTGTAAGACTGGATTACTTGGTTAATTGATTTATTTATTCTTGTTAATAAACGTTAATGTTATGATGCAACTCTCTCATTTTCATTACCTGTTAAAATGGAGAGAAAGAGGTGGAGAGAGAGAGAGAGAGAGATTGTCGGTGCTAGAGAGAGAGAGAGAGAGATAGAGAAAGGTTATAAGTAATGGGATGTGTGGGTCTGCCTTCCGTTTCGTGTCCACACTTACCTTATGAATAACTGGGGGAAAATCCCCCCATGTTACAGTGGTGGCAGACGGTTAAGAGGGGATATAAAAGTCTTCTTTCTTTTTTATGCCTGGGAACGCCAATGTAGAGATGGGTGGCCAGTTAGAAAATAAAAGGGGTTATAGCTTAGCGATAGTTTTTGAACGACAAAGCTTGGTGGGATTGTGGAAAATCGTTAAACTGTTAGTTTTCAGTTACTTAGTGAGAAAAAATGAAAAAATATCTGTCTGTTAACTGTGCTAAAGGGAGGGAAGGATTTTTGGACTCAGCATTTTTCCCAGGGAGTCAGCCTAGAAGCAGTGAGCGCACCCAGTATGACTTTTGCTTGTGCAATGACGAGTGTATTCCGAGATACCCGTGCGGGTGTTGCGTTTAATGCATATATCACTGCCGTGTTTTACGAGAATTTAGAGTTCTTTTTTCCCATTATGGAGTGGTGAGTGTTAAAAAACTATTGTTTATCAAAGGGAGAGGGTTTTCGTTTAAATATTTCAGGGTTATGGGATTGGTTCAAGAGGTCAACAATTTTTCTTGTCTTTGCCCCATAGTGACGTGTTTTCTTTATTTGCACGTGTTTATAATAGACGTATGCATTCGTCTTTGTTCAAAACATAGGGGCGTATTAAGATGTGTATTTTTCTATGCATGTGAACTGTGCTTAGATAAGCATACTTGGCTTAGAGACACAGCGGCCACAATTTTACGGGCTCAGCACATTTCTGCAGAGAAGCGCCTTGCATTGCGAGGGTATTGGCATCCCTCGGGGGGGTAGTTGCATGGGTACCACTGGCCTCTCTCGAGAGATAGTGCAGGGGAGGGTATTGCGAGATGGGCACTAGTGTATACCTTGGGAAGGGGTCCTCAGACACTGTTCAAGGGGAGATGGGGGTATTACTGGTATGCCTCGGGCTGTTCTGCCGCTTGACTGAGGGGTTGTTCTCACGGGGGGGGGAGAATTTTTTTTTTTTTCTCAGTGTGGGTGAACTCCCCCTTTTTCTTTTTTTTTTCTTAGTGTTGGGGTATGGATTTGCCCTTGACCGTGGATGCTAAGATATCAGCTGATTGATTAGTTGATGAAGTGAAATGCCCGTAGAGTCTTTTATTTAGAAAAGAGATTTTTTTTTCTCTCTTGGATGAAGAGAAAAGCAAATAAAAAGATATTTTTCTTTTTCGTGAATGAGGGGAAAAGTAGTTAACATGCACGGGATGTGTTATATGTTTCTTTGTGCCTTGAAAGACACAAATGTAAGGGGGATACACAGATTATTTTTTTATTGTGTTGGAGAAATTACTTTGAAATGCCGATGATTGGTGTTGTATCTGTGTTGTGTGGCAATGGTGTTATGTCATGGTGTTGCATCTGGAGAAATTGTATATCATAAGATTCAGCAATACTGTGTAAGCTATTTTGAATTTCACCCTTACTTGAGATCTTTGCAAGAGAATTGTTGCTATGAAGAGTTATTATTATTATTAATAATTATTATACTTGAGATGTGTCACGGGAGGGTTGCTTAAGTATAATTATCATTACGGGAGAATTGTTTTACGAGAGATTTGAGATATTTCATGGGAGATTATTTAATAATTATTACAGATAATTATTCATGGAAAATTATTACAATGAATTAATGGGAGAAGTCTTGTGTTAATTAATTGTTGAGTTTTGTAACTTTGGAGAATATTTCAGAGATTCACGGGGATGAGTTTTGCTGAATCTTGATGAATTTGACTGAATCTTGGTGAATTGTGTTGAATCTTGCTGAATTTTTGGAGAATGGACAAGCATTAACATTGGTGATATTTTTTGTACTGATACTGATGATTTTGATGATAGCAATTTTTTTGGTGATTTTGTGATAGTGATATTTCTGATACTGATTTTTGTTATACTAATACGTGGGTTCCGTAATGCTGTCAAGGGAGGTGAAATCTTTTTTGATTTTGGGAGGAACTAATAACACATTATTTTTTTCCCCCCCTTTTTTTTATGAGTTCAGCAGATTATTGCTTGACATCTAGTGAGTTACGGGAGAGTTTTAACAGTGCCGTTGATTTTTCTTTTCTCCTTTTTTGGAAATTAGCCATAGCTGACACAAGTTTTTTTTACCAAGGGTGAATTTGAATTTATTAATTCTCTCCAGTTAGTGTGAATATTATCTCAGTTCATGACTTTGAGTCATTGTTCGGGAACGTGTTCGTGTTTTAGCTATTTGATGCTATAGAGAAATATATGGGAGAATTTTTTGCACGTTTTGAATGCATACGTAATGGCACTACATTTTTTCTCTGGATATTTATGTTCCAGAAATTGAGTGTTTTTTTGCACAATACATTTGTCGTATTTGTGACAACTTTGTGAGAGATAGGAAACTTGGTTATGTTTTCTAGTGGCTTATGCTGTAGTGCATATGGAGAAGTCTTGGCTAAGACACTGTGAGTTGGGAGTTCTGTTATGATGAGTTGTGGCACATGGGTGATTTTTTTCTAGAATTTTCTAGACAGTTTTTATTTGCCGAGTTTTGCCCTTTTTTAGCAGTTATGCTAAATGGAGAGAGTTTTTATAGTTTTTGACTATAACACTGAGTTTTTCTCTGGAGAATTGGAGTTATAATTTGATATATAATATATGGGAGACATATTTTTGGCCATTGTTGATATTTGCCAATAGTGGTATGAGCTATGTTTAGTTCAATTATTTTGCAGCCATCTTTGTTGCAAATGGAGACACATATTTGGAGATTATGGGGCAATATTTGTGAGTGTGTGAGTTAGTTGCCTTGAGTGCACATTTTTTTGGAGATATATACTATTTGGAGCCTTATTTTGTTTCACATGGAGTATTGGGGAAATAGAGGTAAATATTTTGTATTTGCCGAAATAGAGGTGATTATTCTCTACTCCTGGAGTGGTTTTTTTTATTGACATATGGCTATTGGAGAAATAAGAGAATAATATAAGGGGGTTGGTTAATAACCAAATGGAGGAAATATTTTTATAACCGGAGTGGTGTTATTATTAATATGGTGTCTCATAATGGAGTTGGAATTAATCTTTGGCGGGTGACCTTTTTTTTGTGGTTATGGGAGTTTTTTTCGAGTCAAGAGAAGATTTCTGTGGTTCTCTTTTTTGGTTTCGTGACTATTTAGAGGCGAGTGACATTACTGCATTACGAGTCCTATGGAGATGTGTGTGCATTTGTTATGTTCACAAGTGTGTGGAGAAATATAATTTAGGCAAAGTCATGTTGAGAGAATAAGTCTTCGAGACAAATTTTTGAACACATTAGTCATATCCTGGAATTAATTCTGTGAAATGTGTCTGTTAGACTTTTTTTTGAGAATCATGAGTTTCCAAACTTATGTGTCTGACTAGACAATTTTTGTGCTGTTGTTTGAGCATGCGTCCGCAGGCGATTTTTCTGCTGACAAGCGATGTGATGAGCCGTGTGCTGACTTCTTTTTTCTTCTGATGGTGACAGATCAGAATTTTTGCAATATCTGGAAATGTTGACAATAGCATTTCACGAAAGCGCATGTGTGAGAGTTTGCTTTCTGGCAAGTTCCGTGGCTTTACATGGAGCATTTCTTGGGGAAAAAGCGGGAGTTATGCATATTATACATGTATTATGTATTTTGTGATTGGGGAAATCTACTTGTGATTATCTTTTTTTATTTTTCTTCCTTTTCCTTGAGAGATATAATTTGGGGATTGAGCTTAAGTAGCATTTTTTTTTTTTGGACGGGAGATTTGATTTTACCGGGAGATGTGATTTTTCGAGGGTTGTTACTTAAGTAATGGGAGTTTGACATTAAGTCTCATTGTGATTAATTATTGAGCAGTAAAGGGGTTTTTGCTGTTAAAAGTTGGAGATTTTTACTGATTTTGTGGGTTGTTCAAATATTGGAGTTTGAGAGAACATTTTTTGGGTCTGGGTGTTACGAGATTCATTTTTTTTTTTTCCTTGGGCTCATTGCGATTTTTGTCTTTTCTTTTTTTTTTCTCTTGTGAGAACATTCGAGTTTGAAATGTGAGTGCAGAAGTCCGTGGAGTTGCTGTGATTTCTGAGTTGTGTGTGTGCTGATGTGTGAGTTTGGAGAATTGAGTTGGAGAACTTGATGTTTTTTTTTCTTAGAGAGTTGTGATAATGACTTATCATTTTAGTAGTCATATTAAGGGAGTTAATTGGGAGACGTTCAGTTAGTATTTCTGACTTTTTGAGATCATTGTTTGATAGAAGTAGTATGTCTGGGTTAATTTTCTTAGATTGACCAGTGACTTGACTGACATACTAACACCAAAAAAGTCGTTCCCCGACACCAGCAAGACGTCCACCAGCCGCGAAGAGAGGTTGCTGCCATGTTGTCCAGGGTGATTACAAGAATTTCCACGTGGGTGATCGAGAGAATTCTACAGCGTGTTTTTTGGGGATCTACAGAAGCCGTGAGAAGTCTTCTACGATGAGGGAGGCATTCCGTCTTCCTACAGTTGCTACAGCCTGCTATAGCCTGTTGCTGTCTGTGCAGCTACTTGCAGACAAGCGAAGAGGGATATTCAAGAATCCTAATGCAGAAAATATGAGAGAAAATGCATCTTGTGTTATTGGGAGATTAAAGCGTGATAAGACTTTATTTTATAATGACAGAGACGTGCAGTTTTACTTATATTTTGTTTTAAGCCGGCCAGTGTTTTGTGTTATAAGCAATTTTGCTAGGCGGGAGCTAGCATTTGTGCGAGGTCGAGCTATCTGTAAGGCCTAGGGTTTTTGATTAATAATATATTATCCATGCGTTCTCTGTGACCTGTGGAATGTGGAGAACAGTGCAGAGGTAACGACCTGAGAGTAGCTGATCAATGAGTTTCTAGGGGTGGCGTGAGATAAAAGTGCTTAGTTCAAGAAGTCAATGCACGACAGTTTATGAACTCTTCTCAAAGTGCCTTTGTGAAACTGGATGCAGCTAGAACCGTGAGGTGCTGCCGAACTGTGTGTTCGTATGTGCGTGTGTGCCTCTTCCCTTTAATAGGTTCATACCCAAGCCTATGGGAGGGATTTTGATAGAGGGCTTCAAGTCACAGGCAAGATGCCGTGGCATTCGCCGGGGGGAGTTTTTTATTAAGTGTTTAAGTGTCCGGTTGTCTGGGTAAGTGTTCAAGTGCTTTAGCTAAAGGGATGGCTTGTTTGATATCTTGTAAGATGTTCCATTTTGTTAACTTTATCTTTGAAACAGACGGATCTGGTACTTGTGGAATGCAGGGGGACAAAGAGTTCCCAGAGGGGCGTAGACTTTTTGGTGACTTGACATTGTACTGTTTTTGAGTTAGTCTGTAAGACTGGATTACTTGGTTAATTGATTTATTTATTCTTGTTAATAAACGTTAATGTTATGATGCAACTCTCTCATTTTCATTACCTGTTAGAATGGAGAGAAAGAGGTGGAGAGAGAGAGAGAGAGATTGTCGGTGCTAGAGAGAGAGAGAGAGAAAGGTTATAAGTAATGGGATGTGTGGGTCTGCCTTCCGTTTCGTGTCCACGCTTACCTTATGAATAACTGGGGGAAAATCCCCCCATGTTACAGATGTTTGCCGGTGTGAGGGCCCGTTGCTATCACTGCTTCGACGACGTGGGAGTTTAGCTCCATAACGGTGTACCTCGTTCCGTTGCAATGTCCATTGGCAGGATCAAAATTCCGAAGCAACATTACCGGGCAGTACTTCTTCAACGTTATTTTGTGCACTGGCAGTCCCGATGGATTTAAGTTATTCAAAAAATCTTGCGGATATTGATGATAATTTTCATCTTCTATTGTGGCCAAGCTGGAATATTCACGACTTTCTCTGGGGAAGCTGTACAGAAATTATGTATGAAAATTCGTATAGTAACTAAGTCTACGGGAATAACCAGCCTCATTTCATGGCCATAAACAGCTCTGTTTCAGGGAATCCCTTCTCACCCCCACCCCTTACAAAGGAGGGGGGTAGGTTGGATGAAACCCCATTACAAACCACCTTAGGGGTCCCCACCATAACCCTGCCAAGTTTCATGCCCATCTGACCAGCCGTATGGCCGTGATTGAATGACAGACAGACAGACAGACATTATGCCCATTATAGTATGATTCTATAGAAAAACTGCAACTACCATAGTCTAGGCCACCGCAGATAAGTACCCTATATCTATCATTTCTCCTTCATCTAAGTTGGAAGTAGATGCACGAGCTTCTCCATCAACCAGGAAACGCAGCTCGTCAAAACACCACAACTTCTGAGTGTAGACCTCTTCCGTGCCAGCTCCAGACTTCTGTGATGCCTTGATTGCAGACATTTCCTTGTAGAATTGTGTCTTCAGGGTGTGCAGCTTTTTGGCAATGTCTTCGTTCCGCAAATTACAATTTACGAAACTAGACAATTCCGACTTTATGGTCTCCAAGCTTGCACTCCTGATGTTTCTATTCTTGTACTGCTTGGATTTTATGTTCCAAACAGACGGATGTTCCTTTAGTAATTCTATGAAATATAAGGTGTTTGTCCTAGTCCACTCTAGGGGTTTGGCGGGTGGTGGTGGTGATTGAGCCATCGGCGCTGGAGCTGAACGAATGTCCTGCCACTCTGAATGATAACGCAACACTGAGCTGAGTAATGAAATTGAAATGGCTCAGACCCATCAACAATTTCATGATGCAGCTTCGTGTCGAAAAAGGCGTTTTTCAACGCATCCATCTAACACTGCGAGCATCATGATGCATAGTGTGTACGGGGCTTAAGAGAGAGGAATGATAGACTGCTCTTAAATAAGCGACCCTAGACCGTATGAATGAATTGTTTATTTACAAAGCGAGAGTCATGTTCAAGAAGGGCAGTTTATGAACCATACGAATATATAAAAGTGTTCTACTTCCTCGGTTTTCATCATTAATTAGACTTTTGTTAAATTAAGAGCTATTTAGACGATAAAATTAATTAAGGTTAATTAATTAATAACCAGAACGAGAAAACGGATAATATACAGATTAGGCTACATTATAATTTATCAATAGAGAAAATATGTCACTAGCTGGTAATTATCGTATACTCAATAAGAATGAATGCTAGGATAATGGCGGAATTGCCTCAAGCAATTTCTGTGCTCAGTTCGTGTCGCTGCGCAAAATAATCCTTTAGTTCAGTATTTCTTAGGTAAATGAGCTAACAAATACCAGAGAATAAACAAAATAAAGAAGAGGTCAGTATAACTGACTCGCTCACCCAAAATAAAAGAAGGGTGTCGGTATGGTAACTAGGGCGAGTGAGACCACTACCACGAACTTCTTGCCATTTAGAAATTTCCCACAACAAACTCCCTCAAAGAGAGAGCCGACCCACAGAGCGGGGTGGCAACTACTACTACTGCAACCCACGCCAAGCCGACTGCCGCTCCTCTGGTGGCCATCCTTTATGTTAGCAGTCCAAGAGACCCACGTGTTTCTTTTTGCTCTTGATTTTGTGCTGTGTTTGCGTGCTTTATCGCTACCATGGAACGTTCAGCTATTGCAGCGGCTAAGTTAAGTATTCCGCAAGGTTTCAATTTAGTTTCGCTCCTTCCATGAGCCTGTATTTGCCGTTTTTTAGGTATAAATACAGGTTCCCGGTCTGGAGCATGGCGGCATTGTTCTGCCTCATGGCGGTTTGGTTCTCCGTCTCCCATACCTGGAACCTTTCCCTTATTTTTAACGTGCTTCTCTAGTCCTTTTTATTATTATTTTATAGGGGATTTAGCCTACCTTGGTTTTAGGTCATGCATGCATGTCTCTCTACCTTACGTAGGCATTCAGTTTTTTCTTGTCCAGACCCTAGCCATCGCTCTTCGTATCGGCCCAGGCTAGCTTTGAGTGGTAGACTTTCTTTCAGGTTAGTCGTACACTCCTGGATATTTTTCTCTTACTGTAATTTTATTTTCCCCTACTTTTGTTTTTTGTATATTGTGTTTTGGTTAGCCTAGGACGTCTGGTCTGTTAGCTTAGCCTAGGTATCAGTGGTCCCATGGTCCTCTTTCCAGTTTTGTTGCATCCTTATTGTCAGTTTTGCTGCATCACATTTGTTGCATCTTTCTGATCAGTTTGGTTGCATTATCCTAGGCTACCGATTTTGTCGGTTGTGTTGTGTTTTCGTACCTTGGTCACCTTGTGATCGCGGTACAGCCAGACGCCCGTCCCAGTCGCTTTTCCCCCCTCCCTGCTCTCCCCACAGAGTAGGGGGGTGGGAGGTTTGTCCTTGCTCGCTCCATCCGGGCCTGACTCCCTCTCTCCCTACGTGGAGGGAGTAGGGGAGTCTGAACAGACGCTTGGCTGGGAGTGACCTTGCTCTCCCTGGTTTCGGTGGTGCTTCACTGTGACAGAGTTGGGGGGTTGGCCTCCCCCCGCCTTTGTTGCTCCGGCGCTCCGCTTTATGCTCGGGAACTGTTTTCGCCCCTCCTCGCTTCCTCCCCCGTGACGACGGATCTCTGTTCTCTTTCCTGGAGCCCCATCGATTATGGGGGGGGAGGTGCGTAGCCCCGCCTACCGGCGGAGTATATGCGTTTTCAGTTGGTCACTTTTTGCTTTCCACCGTTCCTTCTCTCCGGTGAGTGCCCTAGGCATTTCGCCGACGGAGTCGGATTGAGATTGCTAACTACACTTTGGTGTAATTAGTTGTATAACTACATACTATATTTATACGTAACAATGTATTTACTATAATTGTACCTGTTGCTCAAACTGTTGAGTGCTGTAATTATTACTGTTTACCTTTTACTGAAATCTACAATGTATATTTAGTTTCTGTTAAGCTGCCATACAGTTAAGTTTACATAATATATGAAACAACGAATTCTGTGTTCTTTCTTGCCCTGCCATGAAACAGAAATACAACATGGCGCAGTGATTGGTTTTGTTTATGCTGTCTACTGTCGTTCAAGAAGTACAGTGCTAAATCTTTAGTACCCGTAAACGATGGAGAAGCAAATCGAACAACTGGCAGCACTTGTAGCAAGGCAAGCAGAGATGGCTCATCATGCCCAAGAAGCAGCTACGAAAAGGGAAGAACGATTAAGCGCAATTCTAAAGGGTTTTGCTGGTACCTCGGGACATCATGGGAATCAGTCTCAGGCAAGAGCAGTTCCTGCACCACACTTGTCGTCTTCTGTATCTCTTAAAGAGTTTGGATCGTGGCGTCACAAGTATGAGGGACATGCAGTGTTGACAAGAATGTCATCTCTCTCTCTTGCTGAGCAGCGGTCAGCATTGTTTTCCGTGCTAGACGATGATTGGACCCGCACTCTGAGATATGGTCTCTCACTGGATGATGGAGCAGACTTGAAGACTATATTGGATGCCATGGAGTTGCACTTGCGCCACCAAAGGAATGTCATCGTCGACCGACGCGACTTTCATACAAGAGTCCAGGAGTTGCACGAGACCTTCGATGATTTTTTGTGCGGCATTAAAGAGATTGCTTCTTTCTGTGATTTTTGTGAAACCTGCATGGAGAGCAGACTACGAGACAGGATCGTCGTTGGAACCAGAGATGAAGAGGCTTTGAAACGTATGTTAGAAGAAAAGAAGCTCACTTTGCAGATGGCTATTGATATTTGCAGAGCATCGGAAAATGCAAATGCCAGTCGTGCTGTTATTCGGGGCAGTGAAAAGTATAATGTTTCAAGAGTGTCCCAATACAAGCAAGGTCAGAAGGCAGCCCATTTAAAGCAGCAGTGCTTTAGGTGCGGAGGTGAGCGCCATCGTGATAAGAGGGCATGCAAGGCTCTAAACAGGGACTGCAAACAATGTGGTAAGAAAGGTCACTTTGCAGTGGTGTGCAGGTCAAAGGGACAGCCACTGTCTCCTCAGAAGAAGAAAACTAATAATCAAAGCACGTTCAAGCCTTCAAAGCAGAATCTATATCGTGTCATTGGAGATATTTACAGCAACTGTGCGTCATCACGTCCAACCCCTCAGATTTGCATCAGTACCACTCACCCCAAAGGATCAAGTTCAGTTATGTGGACACCTGACTCTGGAGCAGAGACAACTGTGATAGGACTTGAGAACGCTAAATCTCTTGGAATTCATGAGAGTTCACTGGAGCCGATCATTATGGGTGGTCTTATTGCAGCAGATCGTCAACCTCTCACTAACATGGGTACTTTTGAGGCTTTTTTAACTTTGGGGAATTGTAGTACGACAACAGTTGTGTCAGTCGTCAAGGAAGTGAAAGGTGCACTTCTGAGCTGGTTTGATTGTGTAGCACTGGGAATATTACCAGAAAATTTTCCAGCACAAATACAGAATGTTACATGTTCAGTGTCGCAACCACATATAGCATCGAGAACCAGGAAGGTTTTGGAGCCACAAGTGATTTCTAACACACAGGATGTTGTGCAGTCTGCAAGTACCAGCAGTTTAGTGTCTGTACCAGTGGCATTGCCAAGATGGCCACACAGCAGAGACCCTACAGAAGCAGAGCGTGCAGAACATGCAGCTTCCATCATTTCTGCTTATCCTCATGTATTTGATGCTTCAGCTACTCTAAGGGAAATGCAGGGAGGTCCTATGAGGATTCAGCTGTCAGCAGATGCACGTCCTTTTGCAGTGACCGCACCACGCACCATTCCGTATTGTTGGAGATCGGATATTAAAGCTCAGCTAGATGACTTGCTTGCTAAGGATATCATTGGTGAGGTTGATTACCCCACCGAATGGTGTCATCCGATGGTCCCTATTGCAAAGAAGATGGGTGGTGTGCGGTTGTGTGTGGACCTTACAAGACTTAACCGCTATGTGCGCAGACCTACATATCCAGTTCGATCCCCTCATGATGCTATATCGTCAATGGATGCTGGAGCCAGGTGGTTCACTACTTTGGATGCGAAGATGGGATACTTCCAAATCAAAATTGCTGAAGAAGATCAGGATCTTACTTGCTTCATCACACCTTGGGGACGTTACAAATTCAAACAAGCCGTAATGGGGCTTATATCATCTGGAGATGAGTACAATCGTCGAGGAGATCAAGCTTTGGGAGATATTCCACGTACTGTCAAAATTGTTGATGATATTTTGGTGTACGATTCTAGTTACCGTGACCACTTAGCCCATGTGATCACACTTGTGCAAAAATGTGACAAATTTGGAATGACCTTAAATCCTGACAAAATTTTATTTGCTCAACCTAATGTTGAATTTTGTGGTTACAGTATAAATCATGAAGGTTATAGTGTAGATTCTCGGAAGGTGAGAGCTATAGCTGAATTTCCAAAGCCACAAAATATCACTGATCTCAGGTCATTCATGGGTTTAACCAATCAGCTTGGGAGCTTTTCTTCTGCGATTGCAGCTGCTGCACAGCCACTCAGGGACCTGCTTAAACCTCGGAATGAGTGGTGCTGGACCCCTCAACATGACATGGCTTTCGAGAAAACTAAAGAAGCACTCATAGCACCTCCTGTTTTAGCTCATTTTGATGCATCTTTACCTACTATGCTTCAAACTGACGCATCCAAGTTGCATGGTATGGGGTTTGTTTTGCTGCAACAACATGGAGAGGCTTGGAAGCTCATCCAGTGTGGATCCAGGTTTTTAACGGATGCGGAAACTAGGTATGCCGTAATTGAGGTTGAGATGGCTGCTGTACTTTGGGCAGTGAGGAAATGCAGTGTTTATTTGGCCGGTTTGCCTTATTTTGACCTGGTAGTAGACCATCGACCACTTGTTCCTATTCTCAATTCAAAACTTCTTGGAGAAATAGAAAATCCTCGACTGCAGCGTATGAGAATGAAACTCTGCAGATTTACTTTTGCTGCACGGTGGCAAAGTGGGAAATGTCACAGCATGCCGGATGCACTCTCTCGTTCACCAGTTCAGAACCTTGTTGAGGACAATGATTTACTGGATGATGCAGATCCATTGCATGCTGCTGTTGTATCGTCTTTATTAGCTACTTGTGAGGAGGGCATAAGGTTAGCACCTCTACGGGACCAGACGCTGGATAAGATTCGTGATGCTTCTGCACATGATGGTGAATATCTGTCATTAAGAGATGTAATAATGAAAGGATTTCCAGATCATAAGCATAGCTTACCAGAAGAGTTGCGAGCATACTGGGGAATTCGGGACATGCTGACCGTGGATGATGGTTTGATAGTTTATGGACCTAGACTTCTCATACCTCGCAGCCTGCGTAGCGAAACTTTGCAGTGTCTACATGATGCTCACCAAGGAGTGGACCGCACCAAGCGTCGAGCACGCCAGACTGTATACTGGCCAGGGATTGACAGGGACGTTGAGAATACAGTGAAGTCTTGTTCTCGTTGCCGAGAGCTGTTACCAAGTCAGCAGAATGAGCCTTTGATGCAGGAAGACTTGCCAAGTCGAGTATTTGAGTCAGTGTCTGCTGATTATTTTCATATCTCTGGCAAGACATTTCTTGTGTACGTTGATCGCCTGTCAGGTTGGCCGTATGTATCTTCGTGCAATGGATCAACTTCTGCAGCTCAACTAGTTAGTTTGTTGAGGCCGATATTTTCAGACACAGGTGTGCCTGTAGTACTGAAAACGGATGGAGGACCGCAGTTCGCTGCATCAACATTGCGGCGTTTCCTTGCTCGATGGGGGGTGGAACACCGCGTGACATCGCCCTATAATCCAAAAGCAAATGGTCATGCCGAAGCTACCGTGAAGATCATCAAGAAGTTGATTTTGACGACCACAGGAAATGGCAAGCTGGATGAGGATGAGTTCGCACGAGGGCTTCTTGAGCTCAGGAATACTCCACGGGCGGACGGTAGATCTCCAGCGCAAATCTTGTTTGGACATCCTTTGCGTTCCAGGATTCCGGCTCATCATCGTTCATTTGCAAAGGAATGGCAACGTACAGCTGACGAATGTGACATAAAGGCTAAGTACCTTCGGCAGCAGGCAAAGGAACGGTATGATGCCACTGCTAGACCACTCTCTAAGCTGAACCTTGGTATGTACGTGGATCTGCAAGACCCTAAGACAAAACGATAGGATAAACCAGGAGTTGTGGTCGGAATTGGCACAAGGAGGGATTACATCGTGAAGACTGGGAGTGGGCGCATCTATTGGAGAAATCGGAGGTTCCTACGACCTCATCACCCTTTTTTGCCAGGAGACATTATTTCCCCACCTATCTCGGTGTTGGGTGGCGAAGCTTCAGGATATGGAGATCGTAGATCACCTGCAACATCACCTAAGCCTGATGCTCAGTTATCAGTTGCCTTACCAGTACGACGTAGTGGACGTCAGACACGGGCACCAGACCGTTTAGAAATAAGATGGGACTCAAAATCATATAATAAATAAGGAACTTAAGATGCCAGGTATCCTTGTATTGCACCTGCCATCTTGGGGGGAGGTGTGAGATTGCTAACTACACTTTGGTGTAATTAGTTGTATAACTACATACTATATTTATACGTAACAAAGTATTTACTATAATTGTACCTGTTGCTCAAACTGTTGAGTGCTGTAATTATTACTGTTTACCTTTTACTGAAATCTACAATGTATATTTAGTTTCTGTTAAGCTGCCATACAGTTAAGTTTACATAATATATGAAACAACGAATTCTGTGTTCTTTCTTGCCCTGCCATGAAACAGAAATCCAACAAGCGCCGCGATTCGGAGTCGTTCTCCGGATTTAGTTTAACTGTTTATGCTTAAGTTAATTATAAGTTATTTATAAGTTACCTTAAGCTGGGTTCCTCCCCTGACCTTGGTGTGTTTCATTCTCCGGCCTACGCCGGAGTCTTCAATTTTATGCCTTTTAAGGTGATAGGGGAGGGGTTATGCCCGAAAATTTATCATTCTCCGGCATGCAATGGAGTACTAGAGTAGCCCTGTGAGTGTTATATCAATACTCATGTATCCTTCCACTTACAGACTACCAACTGTGAGCACCCGGGGTGCAACGCTGTGCTCCAGGGCCCCTGCGGACATGAGGTCTGCAGGTCTCATGCTCCGTGTTCTACTACTCACGGAAGTTTGCAGGTCTGGTTCCACGAGACGTGTACGATCTGCTACGATCTCATGAGTCAGTTTTTGGACGGGTTAAGTATTTTCCATCAGCACAGTCATAAGATATGAATTCTGGAAAATATATTTTAGTATTGTCTAGACTTAAGCTTATTTTATTCTAAGGTTGAATCTCAACTTTAGCCTAAAATCTAATAGACACCCTCTCTTCCAGGCTGCCGTGGTCAGGGAGACTGCTCTTGCAACCTTGAGAGCTTGGGTCGGCGGCTTCGGGAAGAACGCCGCCAAGGGACAGCCCTACATCCTAGAGAAGAGGATGGCTGTCCTGCTGTTTCCTGGCGGCAAGTCGACGGGGTACGTCGACCCGGCGGAGGCAGCCTCGACGATGACGGCGATCCAACGGCAGGTCGCCCAATGTATGAAGGAACCAGGCCAGGATATTTCGGCGGAGGTCGCCACTTTGGATTTGAATGTAGAGCCTATGGTAGGCGTAGATGATTTGTTGGTCGAGGTAGGTACGTTGGACGCTCAAGGGGTTTCCTTGGGCGCCACTGGATCTTCTTCTCCTGCTACTTCTGCTGCTTCCTTCCAGGGCTTTACGGGAGCGGAGCTCTCGTATGGTACGCCCGGCGCTTCTGTGGGCCCCAAAGTCAAGGGTCACAGAACGCAGAAATCTTTGACTAAGACGTCGTCGTCGTCTAAAAAGACTTCTTCGGCGTCTTCCTCTCGTAAGTCTTCGGCTTCTAATCCCGGAGTAGAGAAGGGTAAGGCATCTGCTTCGAGCTCTAGAGCCTCGAAGGGTAAGTCCTCCAAGGAGAGATCCCGTACTCCGGTGGAGTCAGTGGTCCCTCCTTCCCCTACGGTACCTCTGGTGAGTTACCCGTCTACTTTGGCATCAGTTCCTAGCTTTGATCCCAACGCTTTCTCTGCCGGGATGATGCAACAGATGGGAGACTTAGTAGGGTCCCTGAGGACGAGTATGGAACAGATGTTCTCGCAGTTGTCAGACAGGATTGCCACACAGGAAAATCTTATGTCTGGCTTCAACCAGGCCCCTCAAGCTGCCTCTCCGGCACCTGGCGCAGGCCTACTCCAGCTTCCTCCTCATGATTCTCTCCCTCCATTCTCCATGAACAATCCCTGGAGAGTAGCTTCCTACGCTCCTTTCCAGGACGGGTTCATTTCCATCCCGGAGTGTGGCACTCGAAGAATCGAAGACTTCGAGTTTTACCCGGAGAATCTTTAACCTCCGTTCATTGGCTACACCAGGCTGACGGAGGCTGCTATGAATAGGGAGGATAAGATTCCTAGGGAGACAGTGCTGTACTCCAGGGACCAGGCGCAGAGGGAATGGCTCCGGTGTTTGGATGAAATGGACTGTTCCAACACTAGAATCCAGGCATTCAAGAGTCCCTTCACAATCTTTACGATGGAGGAAGAGACTCCTCTTCCTTTCCTGACCAAGATCGCCAGCGTTACCATCCCGGCTGGCTTAAAGGGAGAGCCCTTGCCACAGTTGAGGGAGGCGGACCCCACATCACCCTTACTTCCTTCGCTTGGGGATTTGTGGGAAGACCTACCAAACACCTTTTCGGTAGGCAAGCTTAAGCCGGACTGTGCGATGGACCAGTTCGGCGAGAAGCTTCCGAGACTCCCTGATAGCCTCATTCAGTCCGAATTTGAGGCTAGAACTAGGCTGGCCAGGTCTCTTAATACCATGGCAATGACTGAAGTAGCGGCCCTATCTTATGCTTCGGAGCCGCTATTCAAGCTGTTGACCAAATCACAGACTTGTACAGTCCAATCGGACTTGTACGAGTTTGTGGTTGCTAGGGTCAACTGCCGGAAGCATATCCTTCAGGAAGCAACTATTCGGCATGAGCCGAATAAGTTGCTCTCCTCCAACATTTGGGGGGCAGACCTCTTCCCAGAAGCCATGGTAAAAGAGGTTCAAAACGAGGCCACGAGGCTCAATCAGAGCCTCAAAGACCGTTGGGGCCTCTCTGCCAAAAGACGTCAAGACCCTTCGTCAACAGGCAAGAAACTAAAGAAGGCCAAAAGGTTTCAGCCTTACCAAAAGAAGCCTCAGCACTTCAGTCAGGCTGTGTCTGCGGTGCCAGTTGTTCAGCCAGGACAGCCTTCCACTTCGAAAACTCAGGCTCAGCCTATCTACCTGATTTCCCCACAATCTCAACCTTCCACGTCCTATGCTGTCTCCCCGGCATTTAACCAGGTGTTCGAAGGCCAGGCCTTTCAACACTTCGACCGGTTCGCCAGGGGAAGTAGAGCTAGAGGAGCCTTTCGCCAGAGAGGATCAGGAAGGTTGCTCAACAGGGGAAAGCACTTCCGTGGAGGCCGCAGAGGTCACTCGGCTCAACAGCAGTGAGATCTCCAAGGTAGGAGGGAGACTGTTTCTCTTCCGGCATCAGTGGGGATTCAGCAAATGGGCACAGAGCATTGTGTCGAAAGGCCTGGGTTGGAGTTGGATCGGAGGTCCCCCTCCACCCAGACCATTCCTTCAACTTCCATCGAAGGAATTGACAGAGTATGCGGAGGAACTCCTTCAGAAAGGAGCAATAGCGAGAGTCAAGCGGTTAAAGTTTCAAGGTCGCTTATTCAGCGTGCCAAAGAAAGGCTCATTAAAAAGAAGGGTAATCTTAGACTTGTCCCAGTTAAACTTAGCCATTCGTTGCGACAAGTTCAAAATGCTGACTATCTCGCAGGTGCGGACCTTACTTCCCCGTGGGGTCGTCACCACCTCTATCGATCTTACAGGCGCATACTATCATATCCCTATTGCAAGACACTTTCGCCCTTACCTAGGCTTCAAGCTGGGAGACCAAGCGTTCTCGTTCAAGGTAGTTCCCTTCGGTCTGAACGTAGCCCCCAGGGTATTCATGAAGTTAGCGGAAGTAGTGGTTCAACAACTAAGGTCTCAAGGGATAATGGTAGTAGCGTACCTCGACGACTAGTTGATTTGGGCACCAACAGTCGAGGAATGCCACAAAGCCACAAAGAAAGTCATTCAGTTCCTGGAATATCTGGGGTTCCAGATAAACAGGACAAAGTCAAGACTCACTCCGGAGTCCCGTTTTCAATGGCTGGGCATTCAATGGAATTTATCCTCTCACACTCTGTCAATTCCGGTAGCCAAAAGGAAGGAAATAGCGAAGTCAGTGAAGCAATTTCTAAGGTACAAATATGCTTCAAGGAGAAACCAGGAAAGAATCCTAGGTTCCCTTCAGTTTGCCTCAGTGACAAACATCTTGATGAAAGCCAAACTGAAAGACTTAACCAGGACCTGGCGCTCAAGAGCAAATGTCAGATCCAGAGACAAGTTGTCAGCAATACCGCAAATTCTCCGAAATCATCTGCGTCCTTGGACAAAGATGAAGAATCTGTCCATGTCAGTGCCTCTTCAATTCCCTCCTCCGGGAATCACTATCCACACAGACGCTTCATTAAGCGGCTGAGGAGGATATTCTCAGTTCAAGAAAGTTCAAGGAACGTGGTCACCCCAATTCCACCAGCTCCACATAAATGTATTGGAAGCAATGGCAGTGTTCCTAACTCTGAAGAGGCTCCTTCCACCAAAGAACTCTCATGTAAAGTTAGTTCTGGACAATGCAGTAGTAGTTCACTGCATAAACAGGGGAGGCTCCAAGTCAAGACACCTGAATCATGTCATGGTAGCCATCTTTTCCCTGGCGGACAAGTTCAGTTGGCACCTCTCCTCCACCCATCTGGCCGGAGTGAGGAATGTTATAGCAGACACTCTATCCCGGTCAGTCCCACTGGAGTCGGAATGGTCGCTGGACAACAGTTCGTTCCAATGGATACGCCGGAGGGTACCAGGTCTACAAGTAGATCTGTTTGCCTCTCAAGCGAACCACAAACTTCCTTGTTATGTGGCTCCCAACCTGGACCCTCTGGCCTATGCCACAGACGCTCTATCCATAGACTGGAACAACTGGGAAAAGATTTACATCTTTCCTCCGGTGAATCTTCTCCTGAAAGTTCTGAGCAAACTCAGGACTTTCAATGATCAGGTAGCTCTAGTAGCACCGGACTGGCCGAAGAGCAATTGGTACCCCCTGCTGCTAGAATTGGGTCTTCGTCCCCTTCGGATTCCCAATCCCAGACTCTCCCAGTCGGTACAAATGAAGACTGTGTTCGCTTCCTCAGGAATTCTCAAAGCCCTAACTTTATGGACTTCATGAAGTTCGCGGCCAAGAGGGATGCAAATATAGATCCACAAAATATCCTCTTCTTAGAATCAGATAAAAGGGATTCAACTTTGAGGCAGTATGACGCTGCAGTTAAAAAGTTGGCATCTTTCCTGAGAGAATCGGATGTTAAAATCATGACAGTCAACTCAGCTATATCCTTTTTCAGATCCTTATTTGAAAAAGGGTTCGCAGCTAGCACTATTACGACAAACAAATCAGCCTTGAAGAAAATCTTTCATTTGGGTTTTAATATAGACTTAACAGACCTACTTTTCGTCTATTCCCAAGGCTTGTGCTAGACTTAGACCTTCCGTAAGGCCTACTTCAGTGTCATGGTTTCTGAATGATGTTCTAAAACTGGCTTCAGATACAGATAATACGACATGTTCATTCATAATGCTCTTAAGAAAAACATTATTTTTATTAAGCTTTCAGAACTGTCGGCACTATCCAGAGATTCGGGTCATATAGAATTTCTCCCCTCAGGAGAAGTTCTGCTTTCTCCGGATCGCAGCTTTTTAGCAAAAAATGAGGACCCTTTGTTGAGGTGGGAACCATGGAAAGTCATTCCCCTTCCCCAAGACCTTTCTCTTTGTCCGGTGATGACCTTATGAGCCTTTCTGTCTAGGACATCATCCTCCTCTTCGGGTCCCCTCTTTAGGAGGGAAAAAGGTGGTACCTTATCAATTAAAGGTATAAGGCAACAGATCCTATACTTTATTAAACAAGCTAACCCTGAATCTTTCCCTAAGGCACACGATGTCAGGGCAGTGGCCACCTCAATTAATTATTTTCAGCATATGAACTTTGATGATTTGAAAAAATATACTGGATGGAAATCGCCGACAGTATTTAAGCGTCACTACTTAGTCTTTGGAATCTCTGAAATTTTCAGCAGTGGCAGCGGGTAACATAGTTTCCCCTGACTCTGTCCAGCAGTATAATTGAAGATCCAGATCTCCTTTCTACCTACCTTACCTAACATTTGTCTAGCCTGCCATATTGCTCTACACTTCGTCTTGAGTCTTAGCTGCTCTCATGATTGCTTGGTGGTGTGCCCCTTATTTTTATGCTAGGGTCACCCACAAATGTTTGTATATATTATCATTATGAGTGTGGTCCCCTCTTTTTATGCTAGGGTTCCACACTCCCATCCATTTATCAATGGTTTGTTGCCTTATGGCTTTGTATTTATGAACTCATTAAGTGTGTTGTTTATGTATTTTCCACACACATGTAGTTTTGCATATTCATACTTGTAACTTGTGTAAATGCTTTTGTAAATATTTATAGCTGTAAGTTACATTTATTTTGTTATTCCTTGATCAGAAAATTGTCTGAAGATTCTGTATGAATATTCCAGTTTTGTTTCAATTATATTATTTTAGTTAAGTTTTAGTTTTATTGAGACCCTCTGTACTTTCAATCTTGTGCTAATTCTCTGGTATTATTTCGCGCAGCGACACGAACTGAGCCCAGAAAAAGGATTTTGACGTAGGAAAAATCTATTTCTGGGCGATTGGTTCGTGTCGCCCAGCGAAATCCCACCTCTTCCCAACCCTTCGCCCAAGATCGATTGCTAACTTCAGGATGGCCACCAGAGGCGCGGCAGTCGGCTTGGCGTGGGTTGCAGTAGTAGTAGTTGCCGCCCCGCTCTGTGGGTCGGCTCTCTCTTTGAGGGAGTTTGTTGTGGGAAATTTCTAAATGGCAAGAAGTTCGTGGTAGTGGTCTCACTCGCCCTTGTTACCATACCGACACCCTTCTTTTATTTTGGGTGAGCGAGTCAGTTATACTGACCTCTTCTTTATTTTGTTTATTCTCTGGTATTTGTTAGCTCATTTACCTAAGAAATACTGAACTAAAGGATTATTTCGCGCAGCGACACGAACCAATCGCCCAGAAATAGATTTTTCCTACGTCAAAATCTTTTTTCTGAACGCTGATTGGTCCTCATTTCTGTAGATTTATATTACTGTTCCGCGGCGGCCTAGACTATGGCAGTTGCGGTTTTACTAGGCAATTTTACCTCCTGAACAAGAATTTTACGTAACATTTATTCGGACGACTGTAATTAACCCCCAGGGGCTCGTACTAAACACGGCGAAATACATTTGACGCCCCAATTCCTGTTTCGTATTCGCGGGGACAAACGATGCAGAATGCTTATATAGAAATACTCTAATTTCTCCCATAAGCTGAGTCTTAACACAGATCACAAAATATGTACCCCGCATCCATATACTCTTACGGTGCGCGTCATCTGTTGGGTCTGCCACAGATAATTGTTGGAAAAACGCTTCAATGAAAATGTTATCGGCCTATGACTACTGATAGCCTAAACTCATAATGTAACCTTAAAAAACAAAATTCCTATGGTCATGTTACAAAAGTTAAGGCCTACATAAATTAACCTTATCTCTAAGTATAACACAAAGAGTCATTACTGTTTTGTTACTGTATCTAGTACATCCGAGGTAACTACACGCTCAAACATCATTATTCACTGCTAACAGTAAACAGTAGCAACCCCCTCCGAAAATCACGGATTCCAAAATTTCACGGCAGTAGCTACACCTCAGTGTTGCCAACCGTGGGGTAATTACCCTATGCATAGGGTATTTCAGCCTGAAATCTGGGTCTGTAGGGTAACGGAGTAATGTCACGAAATCTGAGTAAAATGTAGGGCAATTTCAGGATGTTTGTTTTGTATTTTTATTCTATTTTACTTTATTCAATTTTCCGTGTGTGCAAAAGATACATCGCAAAAAATAATCTTTATTCCCATCTTTTTTAAACTGGTGTGTCACAGCAAACGCTGCAACCAACGTTAGGAATCTAACTCGTGTGAATCATGTATCTCGGATTCTCGATCAGTGACAGCAGAGCTCTGGTGACAGTGATATTGATGAGGAATGGCAAAAGTTGCCTCTTTACTTTGTTGAGATGGAAACGAAAGACCTGAAGACGAAACCCAACAATGATATTTGGGTTTTCCTAGCCAATGTTAAGAATTTTGACGATGTCCCTGTATTTAAAAATTCATTTTCTCCACTAAAATGGTGAAACGGAAAGGATTTTGTTCGTTTTTAAATGATACAAAACAAACAAACAAATAAAATGGGGCCGGAATTATTGAATGCCATTTTGGTTACTAAATCAGCAATGAAGTTTGACCTACATCAAGTTTCAATGTATGGATTTAGAAATGTAACTGATAAATAAAACGTACCCAATGGACAACACATTTATTAATATTTATGTTTTAAGTTTGTTTGTATGGTGTTTTTACGTTGCATGGAACCAGTGGTTATTCAGCAACGGGACCAACGGATCTTAAGGCCAGGCGTAGGGGAATGACAGTGAAGGTTGGGCCATTTCAGTGCCTAGGTAGGGTAAGTAGCGCTTAGATGGTTGGCAATATTGGTACACCTGCCAACATGAAAAGTCCGCCAAAAAAAGAATAATTATGTTATGATTACCAGAGCAATCCATAGACCGTCGTCACTTTGCGGTTTGTCAATAGGAAGCCATATTAACTTTAGCATTGCAGCGCAGCTGGTAGCTTGGTCTGGGTGGAGAGTAACACACAATATTACAGCGCTTACACAGAGAGCAGCAGAATATCTGTTAAGAAAATATTAACAATATTGTTTACTATTCTAAATAGCTATATATATATGTATACATATATAATTAGCAATAAATAATGAAATATATATCACTCAATATTATTATCAAATTAAATGTTAAAAAACTTTGTTTTATCCAAAATAGCCATTTGCTGACCACACTACGCTATGCTTATTCTTGATATAATAGTTGTATAAACTATTAAATGCATAAAAATTAGTAGTAGAGGCCATTACCTGTCAAGTGACCAGACTTGGCCCACATGAGTGGGAACGAAGTCTTCCATCCCTTCCCCATCCCCCCCCCCCCCCCCCCCCCCCCCCCACCCCCCCCCCCCCCCCCCCCCACAACAAGTGCCCATTTAGCAGAGCATCTTCTGTGAACTTTTTATAAATTTATATTGCTGTTACATAGTATATCAAAGCTCTGGAATTATCGGGTTCTCTTTTTAAAATGGCAAATTTTGGAAATAAATCTTTAAGAGATGACAATTTTTATTGAGTCATTTTACAGTTTAGAACTCGCATTAATATAATATATGTATGTTTAAACATTTTTTATTGACAGTATATACACAGTACATGATGGCATAATCTCTGGAAGTGCTTACAAGTTATACCTGGCACATAGGCTGTCACTTTTTTCAAGTACTAAAACAGTGTACATGCACATGAACTACATGTATCACCTAGGCTATATTCCTTTGGTAAATAATAATAAAAAAGACCAGGAATATGATTGAATTTAAGAAAGAACTTGTAGCAAAGTATGAAAGTGGTGGAAATGTAGCTGCTCTCACAGTAGCAGGTCCATCTGCCCAAAGTCCAGCCACATCTACTCGTGGGGAAGTTGATGAGCGTCAGTGCACCCCACAACCAAGTCGTTGTGCCCCAACTCTCATGCAAATAGTATATAACTATACTTTGGATCAATTGCTGAACGAATAATTTCAAACAATTCGAACCAGCCAAATGAGGTTACGAACAAATCATTTCAAACAATTCAAAAAAGTCAAATGAGGTTACAAACGAACAATTACAAACAATTCGAACCAGTGTCGATGATCAGCTCTATCCTAGCAAAGAAACATGAAATCAAGGCACTATATATTTTGTCAATGTAACCTCTGTCATTCATTACTAGATAAGGGAGGCAGTCACTCCACGGAAATATAGTCCTTAGCTTTAAACCAGAGTAATGAGCTTTTATACTATATATAACTATAGATCTATATATATATAATATCTATATATATATATATATATATATATAGATATATATATATATTTATATATATATTACATAATATAGATCAATGAAATTGAAGAAATACTTTCTCCATTCTCTAACTCTCCAGAACATTTTGCATTAAGTTCATAAACACCATAACAAGTTTCCAAGTCAAGTAGTAGAGCACTGAAATAGGTCAAGGTTGGAACCTGCCTGAATTTTGTTCATTTCTGTTACCTCAAAAGGCTTCAAAGTGTTCCAGTTTCTTAATTTTTCATATGATTGGAAGAATCCAAAAGGATAATAATGAGCACACAAAAGGTCAAATGTGTACTGATTTGATCAAATGTACTCTCATGCAGATTTTCTCTCCCTGCCCAGGTGCTCAACAAAAGGGGAGGAGCAATTGTGTTGCCTTTCTGCCGTAGAGGAAATCTGGATAGACTCTTGACCTTCAGTGCCTTAAGGGTCATCATCACTCAGCCAGGTCGGACCTACCACTGAAGGCAAGGTGAACTGAATTGAATATAGAATTTATGCCAAAGGTCAAGCATTGATGAGGTTGGTCATTCAGTGCTGAAATGAAAATTGACAGTAAAAGGTGTAACAAGATTATTATTATTAATAGGTGTTAGTTTTTCCAGACCTCTGAGTCTCAAGTAGACTCTTCTCGGGCTGGTTCTCAGGATCAATCCTGAGAAGAAGAAGAAGGAAAAAAAAAAAAAAAAATTAGACTTTATTTGAGAAACCCGTCTTATTTAAAAAATTTATGATTTTATTAATTGAAAAATCCCTGCTTTCCGCAAGAATATTTTTCATTTCCGAACTCCGCAGATAAATAGATCTTTGCTGAGTCCAATTTGGGCACTCAACAAGCAAATGCTGTACTGTCATGGGTGTTTGACATCTGTTACATTTCACTGGGTCAGCATGTGGTGTTGACATCAAGTGACCATGTGAGAATCTTGTGTGTCCTATACGTAGCCTTGCTAGGATCACCTCTTTTGCTCTTTCCTCCTGTGAGGATGTCCTCCATGCATAGACTTCAGTTTTTATATTTTTAAGTTTATTTGTTGTTGGCACAGAGGCCCATTCTTCTTTCCAATCCTGGTAAATTAATGTTTTAACTGATTTTACCCAGTCTGACACTGGGGCATATGAAATTGTTGGAGGGATAGTGCAGGCTAATTTGGCAGCAGAGTCTGCATATTCATTTCCTTTTATTCCCACGTGTGCTGGGATCCAACATATTTCCATTGATATTCCTGATTGGAGGAGTTGATGAATTTTTATTTGAATTTCCTGTACTATTTGGTTTCCTGGTTTATACTGTCTTATTGCATCTATAGCGCTACGTGAGTCACTGAAAATAACAGACACTTGCTTTTGCCTCAGATATCATATCTAGAGCCATCTGTATGGCTGTGACTTCAGCAGTAAATACTGATGATATTGAAGGTAGGCTTTTTTTACTCAACATATTTTTCGAATATGCAGATGCTCCTACTCCAACATTATTTTTGGAGCCGTCTGTATATATCATAAATTTGTCGCCTTTTCTTCTAATGTGCTCCAAAGCATGTTGGCGGTACATTTCCGTACTTGTCATTTGTTTTTTGAGTAGGTAAGACAGGGAGGTACATATCTTTACTCTATTTAAAATCCATGGTGGTGGCAATTCCATTGGTGGGTGAAAAATTGGAT
This sequence comes from Macrobrachium nipponense, assembly GCF_015104395.2. NCBI lineage: Eukaryota > Metazoa > Arthropoda > Malacostraca > Decapoda > Palaemonidae > Macrobrachium > Macrobrachium nipponense. Next base: position 77,934,927 of record NC_061110.1, on the reverse strand, counting down.
TCATATTATGTTTTTATGGTTCATTATGTATCTAGCTCTTTTGGGAAAGAGCTAGTACTATTAACTGCTGTTACTTGATTACAGTTTTGGAAGCAGTAAGTTGCAGGAGACGATCCTGCTTGCATTGAAAGACCTCTTTGTATTGTTATTAAATTACGGTGATGTTTTAAGGGCAAAACACCTGCCTCCACCAAAAGTGAGTTTGTTGGGGACGATCGGAAAGCTCCTGTGCACAATCGCACGCCTTCATGGTGCACTGCATCGAGAGATTTTAATGCAGATTCTGAGGCGGATGAATATATTGGACAGCAGTAATCTATTATGGATAAGACTGTTGCCTTATATATCATTAATAAAATGTCTCGCTTTGCTCCCCAATTAGTGTGTGATAACTTTTTTAATATGGCAAGGGCTTTGATGCCCTTGGCTTTAATGTATTTGATGTGCTCTTTCCAATTTAAATGTTGATCAAATATTACTCCTAGATACTTGATTTTTGTACAAAATTGTATTTCAGTGCTATAAAGATGCAGTTTGTTTGGTTCTTCATCCACCTTTTGTCTTTGTAGAAGACGATTGCTTTTGTTTTATCAGTTGAAAATTTAAATCCAACTGAATTTGCCCAACTACATATATTTGAAATGGCAGTACTGAGAACTCTCTGAGCATGTCTCAGATTACTATCGTATAGTAAATGACAAAGTCATCAACATATAAACTGTTTTTTACACCACTTGGTAAATTTATAGTAATGTCATTGATTGCTAAAGCAAACAATGTACAGCTCAAGACACTACCTTGAGGGATTCCTTCTTCCAGTTTATAGGTTACTGAGTAGGAATTTTCTACTCTTACTTGAAAAGTTCTGTTTGTTAAGAAGTTCTTAATAAATATTGGTAAGTGGCCTCTTAGTCCCTTGGAGTGGAGTTTTTGCATGATGTTATGTTTCCATGTTGTATCGTATGCTTTTTCTATATCAAAAATATAGCTACTGTTAATTTCTTTTGTTCAAAGCCTTTTTTGATATGATCTTCTAAATGTGTTAAGGGATCTAGGGTTGATCTGCCAGCTATTTGAACCAGATTGTGTTGGTGTTAAAATGGATTCTTTGGTTATTACATACGTTAATCGTGCATTAACCATTTTTCTAAGATTTTGCATAGGCAAACTTGTTAGAGATATCGGTCTATAATTGGATGGATTACTTGCATCCTTTCCTGGTTTGTTTATTGGAATAATTATGGCATGTTTCCATTTATCAGGAAAGACACGTTTTAGCCAGATACTATTGTAAAATTTTAATAAATATGATTTAGCTATAGGAGCTAATTTTTCTATCATTCAAATGATATTTTATCATATCCTGGTGCAGAGGGATGACAAGAGTTGATGGCATTATCTAGTTCATCCATGTTAAAAATATAGTTATATTCCAGGTCTTCAAGAGTTTCAAAATTGAGTATTATATTTTCTTTTTGTTTTCTGATACTTTGAAAATGTGTATCTAGGCTGGAGTAAGCACTGATGTTTTCAAAATGTTTCCCAATTATGTTTGATATTTCATAAGTATCATGGTATATTTTTCCATTTAAATGTATTGCACTTCTTGGAGTCTTATATGTTTTCCATTGATTTTCCTTATCTTTGCCAGACATCCCTTGTGGATGTGTTTGAAGATATGTTTGAGACATATTCCTTCCATGATGCGATTTTTTCAGCTATTACCGTTTTTCTAAATTTGGCTGTATATTTGTTATATAGTGGTTTAATGTGGTTAATTGTTATGTTTGTTATAACTATTTTGTTTAATATGTTTATACTATAGGGCATTTTGTTGAGTGATTTAAGGCGAGTTTTGAGTCTGTTTAGATTGCGACTCAATATATGTTTTATTTTACTTAATGTTGTTAATGTTGGATTCCACCATGGGACAGGGGATTTTGTGGAATGTGTTTTTGGTTTTTGGAATACTTTTATCTGCAGCATTTATTATGAAGTTTGAGAAGGATTCACATGTAGTATTGTGATCTTCATTATGTGGAATGGTGGTATGTTTCGTGTGTATAGGAAATATTTATCCCAGTTAGCTTTTTGGATATTATATCTTGTAGGTGGCAATATTTTGACATTACTTAAGTAGTTCAGAATGATTGGGAAATGGTCACTTGTGTATGAATCGTCTAGGACGTTCCATTCAAATTTCTCCGCTACATCATTTGAACATAATGAAATGTCAATTGAAGAAAAGGTTAGGTGTGTATTTGAAAAATATGTTGGAACTTCGCTTTCATTGAGACAATACAGATTGTGTTTCATTATAGTATTCTCTATGTTGATTCCGGATGTGTCAGTGGGGTTATTAATATCCCATAATGGATTATGTGCATTAAAATCTCCTACTATAAGTAGTGGTTCCTGTATACTTTTGCTAATAAGTTCAGAAAAATCACTGAAATTTGCATTGAAATTTGGTTGGTTATATAAATTACAAATAGTAATTTTACTTTTATCAGGCATATACATTTTAATTGATGTTATTTGATATGGCATAGATGGTATGTCAACAGGTTCATATGTAATGCTATTATGAACGTATATGGCTGTGCCTAATTTTCCACCGTCAGTTGGTGAATAACAGGCAATTTTATAGTGTTGGATATTTGTAGGGTTACTTCCTATATGTTGTAGACATATGCACATTGGTTGTGGTCTCGTATGATTCTTTGTAATTCACCCAGACGTAGTCTGGTTAAGAGACCATTTATATTCCATTGAATGATTTTATATTCCATTATTGGGAGGAATTGGTGTTAAATTCTGTAAATTGATTGCTGATTTTACTTTATCTCGTAGTTTATATGCATTTGAATTTATTTGTGGTTTTTTAATCGTTGTATTTGTATGTTGGTTATTAGATTCTGCAGTTGTTTGTTTTTCATAGTTGAATATTAATAAGTCTATTTTTGATTTTATAATTTCCTTTTTGTATTTTAAGGATTCAGAACATAATTCGTTCTCATGTTGGTGTGTTAAAGGGCACCTCCTTAATTTGGTAAAATTGTCAATACAATTTCGTACTGTGTCCTCTGTCTTGGTAGTTAGTTGGTTATATGTACTTACAAAGCATTCATTACAACCACAAGATGAAGCATGTTTGGTAATGTTAATTATTGGTTCAGAAGTTTTTGGTCTAGCTTTAGAAATTTCTGGTTTTGTAATTCTATTGTTCCTTTTCTGTAGTGATAAGGACTGTTGGTTTGAGGGGTTATTTGTTTTGTTGTTGTTAATGGGATATTTCGGTCTTGTGGATGGTTGGGGGTGATAGTTATATTTTGGTTTGGTTTAATGGTATGATTTTCATTAGTATTATTTGATGGAAATTGTAAAGAGTGATCTTTACTGTCCAGATGTTGGCTGTTTGATTGAGATTGAGGGTAATTGTGTATTTCCACTTGTGATGAGGTTAGTTTAATATCTTTTTTAAAATGTTCTCCTGGTGTAGTTGGAGTCTCTCTGGATTGATTGTAATTTTCAATATTTACTTTTTTTCCCTTAGGTGGGGTTCTTTCTAGAATTCTTTTCTTTTTGCCAGTTCGATTATCATCATTATTTAATTCTTCTTCTATTGGAAGTTCTTTTCCATGGATAACTGAATCATCTATGTTGTTGGTGGTGGTATTGGTTGTTGTAATATCACTTTTATTTTGGGTTTCAGTATTATTGGTATGAAATCCAGTTTCCATGTTTATACTATCTTGTTTGTCATTGTGCTGTTTGATGTCTTGATTTTTAGTCACATTTGAAAAGGTGGGGGTTTTGGATGGATTGTTAACGCCTCTTACTTTTAGCTCAAGTCTGGCTTCCATGACTGACATTCCTGTCCTATTTATTAACAACTGAAGTTTCTGTGTTATATTGGTAAAATGAACACTCCTTAGATTTTGCGTGATGGGCTAGTCCACAATTAATACATTTTGATTGTTTACAGTTCCAATTAGTGGTATGGTCATCTGATGCACAGACTGCACATATAGCTTTATTACGGCATCTTTTGTATGTGTCCATACCTTGAGCACTGTGTACATTGTAATGGTTTAGGAACAAAAGGACGAACTTCTCTATTTTGTCCAAGAATTTTTATTTTAAATGGTAAGTCTTGGCCTGTAAATTTTATTTTGGCAATGTTGATATTTTTACTTTTATCTTTCCTACTTGAAATAGAGTATATTTCTAAATCGTGGATATTGTTATATCTCAATTTTAGGGAGTCTAGCAATAGTTGTTTTGAAGGAAGCTCCTGCTCGCTATTGGGTAGGATGACTGTACCCTGTACATAATTCAATGTTTCATGGCTTGTAATTATTACCTTTATATTATTTATTTCTGTTATACTTAAAAAGGCAGTGGACTGCTTTTTATTGGTTACTTGGATAAGCCATTCATTGTCCTTGATGTGTCTGCATTCCATGTCTTGTGTTGGATATATGTTAAGTAATTTGTTTTCTAGCATCGCTGCTGAGATTTTGTTGTCAGCTTTGAGGACTAGAAATCTTGACCAATTATCTGGTCCAAAGAGGTCATCAAAATGTACCAATGTGGGATTAAGTCGGTAATTTTTGTTTCTTTTTGGTCCTTGTTTTATGTATGTTGCTTGTCTATTATGATTTTTATATTTTTCTGTATTGCTGAGAGGACTATTTGTCTCTAATTCAGAATTATTGTTCATCATATATGGTTCCATTGTTACGATATTGGAGTTTACCAATTTATTTTTGTTTGTTTCTTTTGTATTTATGCACTCTATTTGGTTTTCTGGCTCTGCTGCTTTACTTGGAACAGGGTGTTCCTTTGTATCTTTTATAGTACTTTCACTACTTGTGGCAGTACCTAGGAAATTCGGGAGTGACGTGCCAATGGTCATCAACTGTGCCGTAGTTTTTCCATCATGGGGCCCAGGGTACTCAAATCATTTCTTTCACAGTTCATAAATTTTGAGTTTTTACACACACACACACACACACACACACACACACACACACACACACACACACACACACACACACACACAAAAAATTCTTGAAAAGATATCATTGGCCCTTCGCGAAGTTAAATTTTCTGCCAAAGGCACAAGTGAGAAAGGACTCCCAAATGTCCGCATCCCTACCCTACCCCAAAAGGGGATGGCATAACATGATTAGTATGGCCCAAGTGTAAGCAGAACCCGCTTGCTAGGACTAAGAGTATTATGTTAATACAATTATCCCCATCCTAATCACATTATGGGCAAACTGGATAGAATGCCGAGAGTTCTATTCCTAGAACCAGGCCCCCCCTGGAATCCGTGGTCCAGCTCCACAGAATAGTTCCGCCTGAAAAACAGGTCCGAACATTGTCGGGTAGATGATGGATCTACCACAGTTCTCACTATTTAGCTTCGGATTTAACTCCACGTTAAGCCATGATATGTTTTCTCATTTATTTGCTTTCAAAAATTTTGGCAAAAAATGGAAAGGTCCACATAAGTTTACTCGAAAATATATAATGTCATATGGGACTCTTGGGTTCGAACCTGGGAAGAGATTCCTGAGGTTCGAGAGCCCCCTCACCACGTCAAGGTGGTCCCAAAATGAGGGGGAGGTGTAACAAGAGGAAACCCTCACAGTTGCACTATGAATCGACTGTTAGGAGAGAGTGGAAAGTTGGATGGAAAAGAGAAGATGAAAGGAGGTACAGTAAAAGGAACAAAAGCGATTACAGCTACTGGCATGTTCAACAGAATGTTTCCCCTAGTTCAGCTATCTCAGGGACCTTCCTTCAGTTTCAAGAGCAGAATTTTCCATAATTCAAATCATTGTATGGTCTCTGACCTGTCTCTTTTGACAGAGAATGGAATGAAAAATGAAACTGTTACCAAGGGATAAGAAAAAAATAGGGCTGACTACAATTTGTTAAGCGAGTGGCTGGGGTGCAAGGCTTCCGGGACTTTGATGTCTAATATCATCACAGCACTAGAACATTTCTCTTCAGTTGCCATCCTTTAAGTCCCCAACAATGGCAATGTATCAAGGATTTTGGGTGCTTGAAGCAAGTTAAAATTGACGATTGTATTTCGAACAGAATAGGAGAAAATATGTTACCAAGTCTAGTTAGTTTGATAAGGAATTACTGACTATAATGCAAAAAATTTTGCTATGAAACAGATATTTCACTGGGTAATAGAAACCGACTTGCTTTCCCTTAATATATAGTAGCAAATCTTACATCAGAGGAAGATTAGGATCACTCCTTTCAGATTGCAGATTGTGGGACTTCATACCATATGCACTGGACTTTCTTGATGGTCTTAGTCCTGCTACTTCAATATCTAATTTTTTAACCAACTGTTCCTCATCCCTTTTCTTCAAATGTCTTTGTGTAATAAATCAATACATATTATTCATTAAATTACAGACTAGTTCAATAAACTAAGCTATATCATCAAAGGAAAAATTAAGGACGAAACACGAAGAAGAATTTTATTAGTGTAAAGATTCAAGTTTCCATAAAAGCTGCTAGGGTCATGTAAAACTATACTACCCCCTAATGCAAGTAAAAGATATGAATATGTATTTGTAGAAAAATATGAAATTGCATGATCCTCATTGCAATAGCAGTACAGAGAATTACCCCTTCATAACATGTACAACTTGTCAGGGTGTGGCACTTTGGGACTCTGCGGGACACTGGGACACCTATGATTACTAGGACATATAATATTTGTGACTGACAACCAAGTATCTGAAATCTACATTTAATTTCACTTTTTGACACATGGTATGGCAAATGACCATTCTTTCGTAAGTATGTATGCATGTACATGATGTTCATATATATATAGTATTTTTGTAAGTATGTATGCATGTACATAATGTTCATATATATATATATATATATATATATATATATATATATATATATATATATATATATATATATATATATATATATACATATATACACATATACATATATAGTATATATGTATGTATGTATACACAAGGTGTCCATAAAGTCATGGCACAATCTAAAATACCTGTAGCTTCGTATACATATTGAAATAATCTGCAAAAAGGTTAGCTTGATGTGTCTAGTTTTTCTGTTCATATTTCAGAATTCTGCAACTTCTTTTCCACAACTGCTGTTGACCCACGGCTTCACT